>NW_009633890.1:0-25546 GCF_000690535.1 Cariama cristata
ATCCCATCTGTGTTTTGCCTGCTACCTCCAGTAACTTCAGAAACTGTTTGTGGTTTCACCTGATTTTTTTTAAGATTGATTTTTTTTTTTAAATTATTATTATTTTTAAGAATAGTGGAGGTGTGGGAGATGGGGCTCACAGGGCTTGTTAAAAACAAGGAGTAGCATAGAGAAGATAAACCACACGAGGCAAAAGGGAAGCTCTGTTTTGAGGTCTGTCTTGGTGAGCCACAGAGGTTTATTGCACAGAAACTGCTCCCACAGCAGGAGAACTTTGAGCAGAGTTTGTGTTTTGGCCACTTGGATCTAACCATGAAGCAGAGGCTTGGGAAAATGGTTTCTGCTGCATTAGCCTGCTCTCAGAGCTGTTCTGCTTTAGGAAAATCAACCGTTAAACTCCAAAGCAAGCAACATGTACTCTTTGGACTTTTCAAACTAGGGAAGCCTGGGAGATATTGGTTATCTTATTTATTAACCATTATTTCATGGTCTGAAGTGACTTTAGTCTCCCTTGTGCAGAAATTTTGGTCTGCTTTACTTCTTGTTTCTCTGATTCTGGAGCTGTCTAGGCAAGACAGCATCCCAGGTAAGTGTGTGGAGTGTCCTTGTGGCTTTGCTATCTACGTCCGAATTTCTGTTGGCTTGCTAATTTAAGCATGAAGCAGAACTCATTTGAACTGGTTGTATTGGTTTCCAGTGAACAGTCACTTGGAAAACAGGTGGGCGCAGCTCATGGGGTTCCTTGCATGCATTTGTCAGCTCTCATTTGTCCCACTAATGTTAATAAGATCTATGTACCTGGTATTGGTTGCTTCTCAGCTCGGGGGGAGGCAAGAACCTGGCTTTTCTCAACGGCTTTGACTGTAGCAGATGTTGGGTTTTCAGAGCTGTGCCAAGGCCTTGCCTTGCAAGGTTTTATTGCAAAGGCTTGTGCAGAAAGCAGAGATTGCATTTGGTTATTGCTCTGCAAGAAGTTTGTACAGGTTTTTCCGGTGTCCTGTTCCGCTTCTTCAATCCTTTTGAAATGCTAGGCACCCAGTATGCCCTTTGCTTGTGGAAAACGTTAAGAAGCTAGATTGCAGAGGGCGTCAGTATGTACTGTGCTTATTTATTTAGTGAGATTAAAGTCTAAGTTTTTCTTTTGTAATCCCTTTGAAGTGTTTATCTTTTGAAGTCTGAATTTTCATTAGCTGGAAATGTACAACTCCCAAACTACATGCTGCCCTAGTTTCAAAGCGTTAATTTTAAAAAAAATTTAAGAACAATAAACAACAGGTCATACCCATAGGGGCTACACGTCAGTCAGATCCTAACTACTTGGGTCATCACTTGCCACTTTGTGAATCAAAGTGGCTCTGCAGGCTGTCTCCCTGGATTAGGATGCAGGCATAGGGTTTTGGCATCACCAGGCATCAGGGAGACAGCGATGTTCCCCTTCAGAGGTGTAAGAGTTCTCTGATGGATCAAGACATGACCTGTAGACCTCTCCTCCAATTTTTTATTTAGTTATTTTTTTAAATTTTATTTTTTCTCCCCTCTTACTTTCTCTCACTGGGACAGCAGCACTTGGCTTTTAGGACAAGAGTGTTTTGCCAATATGTGCTTTCCTGCCTCAATTCTCATCCAAAAGACTCCGCTTATACATACACATGCGCATGGCAAGGAACGCTTTGCTGCAGATTGTGTGTGCTTGTTTGTTTGCCAGGGAAAAAAAAAATTGATGGCAACTGGCGTTTTTACACATCTGCTGCTTTTATTTGCGCAGAGACTCTTCAGTGCTATCAGTATAAAACTGAATGTTTGTAGCCTGGGAAAAGTGGGTGGGAGACCTCTAAGCCAACCCAATTTCCAGAGCAGGGAGGAATAACCCTACTGGGTCATCAAGAGGTCTTCAGCCATGGGGGGATCATTACTTGGGCACCTTCCACCACCGAGATGCATCATCTCAGCAGTTGAAGATGTTCATGGCTTTGTGGTGTTCTCTTACCATTCCCACCTTGAAATTAAATCTTGATCTTGCAAGTTGAGATGTTCTGGGTCTGAGCCAACAAAATGTGGAAAGTTACTGCTCAGTGTGTGTGTGCATATAGATTTCCTCCTGTGGGAATGGCTGTAGCAAACATGACTCTGTAAGAGCTGTTCTGTTATTAAACAGATGAGGATATCGTCCCTCTTCCATTTCCATCGTCTGAGTTGGGGAAAGTGAAATTGCATTACTTTGGTTTGGATGACTTCGGTATATTAAAGAAAAGATTGCTGGGAAAACCATGAAGAGTCTGTGAAAGTCACAAGAATTTAGATCAGTTCCTTCTAATGCTTTCAATCATTTCAGCTCTGGCTGGGCACTAGAGGAGATTTCTCTTTTGTGCATAGAACTGGAGGGTTTGCTCTGGAAGAGCTTAACTTCTGTTGTTTAGAAAGTATTTAAGGAGAATTAGGATTTTCCAGTATAATTAGGGAAACCATTGACAAGGAGGCTTACAAGAATATCAATAGGGATAATTGGTTATCAGTGCTGTTCCCACCTAATTGGTATAGGTAATTATTTGTTTAACATGGTTTTAAGTGTAAATATCTTGATAGAAGCTTTAATAGAGACAGAGATGTTGAAATTATTCAGAGATTCTTGATAAACAGTGATCCCATGAGTCACCAATAAGAGGAAAAACACTTCTTTTAATGTGGAAATCAGTAGAATCTGTCAAAGATCTCTTAAAATGGATTAACTGAAAAAAAAAATGTCCAACAGCCCCAGAGTCTGTATTTTCTGCATTTATTTGCATTGTAAGTGGGGCAGGTTTCCTTGGACCTGATTTTTGGGAGACTGCATCTTGTGCTTTTGGGGCCTGCTTTGGTTTTGAGTGTCCCACTGCTGTGGTGGCCTTTTGGCCTCTCCAGATATGGGGGGAGCACATGGAGGTATGGCTGTGATGGTATTTCTCTGTTATGCCTTTCACTCTCCCAACAAATCTACCTCTCTGAAACCATGGGAGCCTCCTCATGGAAAGCCAAAGCTTTCCATTTGGTGGGTCTTTCCAACCATATCTTGATAGATGGAGATGTGGATGACCACAGGTGTCCTCCATACCTTGACAGATGGAGATATTGTAGGAGACCACAGGCATCCTCCTTTCCCCAAGTGCTTGGGTTTGCACACTCCAGCATCTCCTTAAACTTCAGGATTCATAAGCATGCATGAAAGCATCCTTGGCTGTGTTTTGGTTCTTTCTTGGACATGCTGATCCAATTTAGGAGTCATTGTCAGGCTCAAATAAGTCGTCATGTGCTTATTGTGCTGAACCAGCCTTGGATATTTGGGAGAAGGCTGGAGGTAGCAGGTCAGGGTAAGGTAGGCAGGAGCCCATAGCTCTCTTCTCTCCCTCCAGCTCGCCCAAACCATCCTGCCCAAGGCGTGTGGATATTCAGAATAGTGCTGTCGATAGTGTTGCTGGATGTGCAGTAAGCTGCTTGTCTCTGGGCTATTAAAAGATTTGTCCCAAGGTGCTGAAGGAGATCAGTGTGACCTGTGTGAAACTGGGTTGATAGAAAAATAAACCTTGAAGGGGGATTAGAGGGGAGGGCTTGGACTGTACCAAGCCTTGTGAAAGGGTTAGATGCTATGAAACCTGCTACACCATGGCTTCGTTCACATTATTCACCCAGTGCACTTCAGGATGGTGGTGTTGCTCTTCCCTTTGCTAAAATGATTACATTGAGATGATTTAACAATTGGTCCCGATTGCTCTGTTCCGTCTCCGCTCCAGGCTTCCGAGTATTGCTCTAAGGCTACAGGGATGGAGGAGTTAACTCAGGCAAAAATCCAAATTTTTAGGCCAGATCTCCCCAGAGAGCTTCCTTTTTAAATTTGCTGCTTGAATTCTCTTTTGCTTTTTTCTTTTTTTTGTTTAAAGCAGTTTGGAAAGGAATAATGTGTCACCAGCTGTAACAGATACCTACAGTCCCAGTATCTCAGGAATGCACTGTGTGCTAATTAGGCATCCTGGAGCCTTCAGAAAATGCTCCTGCTGTATTTGCAGATGGACTCTTCCCCGCTCCCCCTTTTTGGGCAAGCTGGCTGGCAAACTCAGTTATTCAGCTCTGAGAAGTTTGTAGCCATTGGCAGATGATGCATTGTGAAAGTCAAGGTTGATAGCTTACGTGGGTTTGTGTCTTGTATTTTATTCTTTTCCCCCCTTCTGGTGCACGTTGCTGAGTTTGAATAATTAATGTATGTTGTCTTGCTTCCTGTTTTCATTTCTGTATGTAACGCTAACCAGCGGAGGTTTGAATCATTCATAGCCTGCTTTCTCCACCTCAGAGCTGTAGATGTCATGGGAACAGCGATTGTCAGGTATGGACTTTTTGCTTCTCTCCGTTAAATCTGTTTCTGGAGGCGGGAGAAGTGAGTGTTCAGTCCGTGATCTCAGCCACGCAAGGATCTCTGGACAGATGGTATCGGTGGGGTTTCTCTCGAGCCGTATCTTGCTGTGCTTCGGTCTCTTCCTGCGTTTCTCGTTCCTGCTCAGGTGTCTCTGTGTGGTGGGGAGAATGGGAGAATGGGGGCTGTGTGTTGTGTTTTCCTTTCTGTCGTGGGCTTTTGTGCATCTGCTGATGATGTTCATGGAGAAGAGGGAATGATTTTAGGCTTGTAGGTTGTGCCTTGTGCAGTTCGACTGCATTTAGGAATGGCTTTTTTTGAAAATCGTGTTGGATTTCTTCTCTTTGTGCTTCTTTTGACTGCTTTTATGGTGAGCAGCCTGAACCTATGGGCTCCCATCGCATCTCCTGTGCTGGGGTTCAATGAGAGGAACCAGGGTGAGACCTTCACTTGGTGCCTTACGGAGCCTTTTCAGCTGTGTTTTCCCTTCCTTGTAACTTTTATCCTTTTGGTTGTTTTTAGTGGATTCTGCTGCTCTTAAAACCTTCCAGCAGTGCCTTCTGGTGATGGTGTTGGTGGGCAGGTGTGCTTTTGGGTTGCTGTTTCGTACTTCTGTCTCTCCTAAAGTGAGGAGACTGGGAGGTGCTGGATGAGATGCTACTGCGGGAGGCTCGTAGAAGCTCTTCAGAAGCGGATGATAAACTCAGAGCTTTTATATCTACCCTGGCTGTTGGTGTTCCTGGGAGGATTTTTCTTTGGGAAGAAGAGTTGCTTGCTGGTCCCTCTCCATCTCTGAAGCGCGCTTGTACCTGACTAAAGCAACGATGTTTGAAAAGGCTTTGGTGCCTCTACTATCTCTGGTTGTGCAGCAAAGTTCATGCCTTTAGCTGTTAGTTCTGGTTATGCGGTCATGAGAGGGATGTTTGTATCTTGAAGAGGTTGAATTGGGGATCCTGATGATAGCCCTGAGATGAGAACTCTTTGTGTACCTGCTAACTTGTGGTGCTTGCCCAAACTCAGCCTATTCCCTTCCCAACCTTATCAGTTGCCTCCTGTGGGTTGTGCTGTGATGATGATTTAAGTGCTTAAGCTTCAACTTTGTTAATGGAATGATGGATCTGTAACATGAGTTGTATTATTTCCAAAGGATGGCCTCTGCTCCTAAGCTCCTGCCATTTCAGATTAATTGGATTTCTATTTGAAAAGTCAGTTTTCCAGCTTTGACACTCTATATGTGTGTGGCTGGTGTACAGCACCACTTTTCCAGGGGTCTGGGCTGGAGAACAGCTAGGGGCTTCCCAGAACTCTGGAGTGATGAAATGCTCGAGTGTACCACTTGTGCTTGAGTTTGCAATGCAATTCTTGTAAGCTAGCAAATAAAACGTGGTCAAAGCTTTTGTAGATAAAGGTCATCTGTCTGCCCTCTTGCCTTGCATGTCTAAAGCAGGAAGAGGTGGAAATCAGGAGAGATGCCGTCCTTTGGAGACCAATTTTTGAAGAATTTCTTGTAATGACTGTAGCCTGCTAGGTTTTCGCGATGGTAATACGGGGCCTGGCAGTGAAGTTGTTAACAGGCTGTGCACAACTTTCACATCGTGCTTATGTCCCGCAATGTCTTGTACATCACTTGCCGCTTGGCATCTTCAGGGCAGAGATTATGGGTTTGTCCAAGACCCTTAAATAGCATCCGACTTTGCATATCCTCGGTGTTTCTGTCCTATTCTAACTGACAGTGGTTTCTGCCCGCAGCGTGCCGCCGGCACACGGGGAAGGCAGACCAGGAAACTCATTTTGTAGGGACAATCACGAAGCAGACAAAAGCTGAAGATAGGAGGCAACTTGTGCAGTGACTAATGCTGAGCTTTATAAATAGCATGAGAAGAGATGAAATGCAGGCGGGGAGGTGACCTCAAGGATGAGGCCATGGAGATGGTACAGCAGCGCTTAGGGGCAGATGAGCTGGGAGAGCATGGGGTGACACGATCGGCAAACGGCTCTCATTTCAAACTGGATGTGTTTGTGCCTCTGTCCTGCACGTCCTCCCTGAGGGGATGAACAAAACCACGTGGGGATCCGGGCCAGCTACGAACTGATAGGCAACTCTTGCACATCTCGTGTCCTCTGCCTGGGTCAATGCCTTGAGCAGCGCCCAGAGCGTTATAGAGAGGTTTGCTGAAAGGATAAAGCTACGTTTTGTGTGTCTGTATAAGAGGAAGGCAGAGGACCTGTGGACTCTGGAGACAGCACGGTAACGGTCTGGTGGGCTTTGAAACCACAACAACCAACTAGCAAGATCTGTCTGCCTCCAGGATGCTGAGTCCTGATTACAGAAAGTCAGGACAGGGCTGTCTGAGGCTATCAGCGTGAAGCACGGAGTGTAAACAGGCACAAAGGAGGACAGAAGCTGGAAGGGTTGAGCTGTCTGTGTCCTCGCTGACATTTCTAGACTCTGCCACAGTGTTTGCAATGCCTGCAGCATCCCCTTATGCATGGGCTACAACGAAAAATACAGTGAACTCCATTCTTGGAAGCTTTCTTCCATGGGACGTGGCAGTGAAAGGGTCTTAAGTGACTAGGTTATCTCCTTAAGCCCTGTCATGCTTTGCTGATGCTGGTGAGGATGTTGCTACTCATGGATGTCGTAGCTTTTTGCAAGACCTGAGCCACGTGGCAGTGAAAGGCTCTTAAGTGACGAGGTTATCTCCTTAACCCTGTCATGCTTTGCTGATGCTGGCGAGGATGTTGCTACTCACGGATGTCGCTACTCACGGATGTCGTAGCTTTTTGCAAGACCTGAGCACTGGGGATCCTGTGTATAAGGAAATGAAGCGTTTCCCCTAGAGAGGATGCGATTTCCTTACTGCCCACGTATCGTGCACGCAGCTGTGCACGCCTTGGGAAGGTAACCAAGCGCTTTGCAAGCTCAACTGCTGTTGAACATCGCTCACAGTGCACTGACTATCCATGCAACAGCAACGTGTGGGGCTGTGGGTGTTCACTTGTGCACCAGGACCCTGTGGAAAACCCCTGGTGTGGGTTAAGTACAGCTGAGAGCAGCACGATGCCACCAGACCGGCAAATGCTTGCTTTGAGGTTCCCATCCCCGAACGCTGACTCTATGAATCAGTAGGAGCGTACGATTACTTGGTCTGTTCTTGATATGAATCTCAGCAGAGACAAAAGTGAGCATCTAAATAATAAAAAAAAAGCCCCGTGACGCACAAAGCATGTAATTGATGGAGCGGAGTACTTTGCCTCGAAACAGTGATGTTCCCACGCACGATGGGACAAGAGGAAACAGCCCCAAGTTGCTCCAGGGGAGGGTTAGATTGGGTAATTAGGGAGAATTTCTTCACCAAAGGGTTGTCAAGCACTGGAAGAGGCTGCCCAGGGGAATGGTGGAGTCCCCTTCCCTGGGGGTGTTTAGAAGACGTGTAGGTGTGGTGCTTAGGGACATGGTTTAGTGGTGGGCTTGGCCGTGCTAGTTTTATGGTTGGACTCGAACTTAAAGGTCCTTTCCAATCTTAACGATTCTATGGCGAACAGAGCAGTTGCATCGGAGCCAGTCTGGCCCTTTGGGAGTGAATGCTGTTTGGTGGAGAGGGGATCTTTCTCCTGGGTGAAGGCTGCAACCATCTCTGTATCCCTGTGAGTGCTTGTTGGAGATGCATGTAAAAGCAGAGGGTAATATCTGCTTTTTCCAGCGCATACTGAAGCGTTAGTTCCTCGTCTGGAACTGTTTTGCAGACTCCATAGGATGCTCAAGATAAACTGATTTAGCTTGGCTGGGTTTCAACTTTGCAAAGGTCTCTGAATCAATTTGAAGGTTGTGCTTGCGGAGGGTATGGTTCTTTACATTTCAATCATTCATAAAAATCTAATTATCTGGGCTGCTAATAATCTACCTACTGCTCTTGTCCTTGTGTGGCTCTTCTTGCTGATAACTCCTGTGAATACATTTGCTTTTAGTGGTGTGGGAGAAACTGCACAAGGAAATAAAACTTGCAAACTAATTAAACTTCTCGGTCTTGTTGAGTAACAAGCCGGAGATGTTGGCAGGGCTGGGAATAGATCTGATTATCATTCCTCCTCTCTTAATAGCCAGAGGACATGGTTAATTATTAAATGGCTTGTTAATGTATTGAAATACTGCTCGGCATTTTTAATTCCCTTTTTTTCACCCCCTTGTATTTTCTCCTCTCGCTGAAGGGCGCTCCCAGGACCTGATGGATTTCTGATACCTCGCTCCTGAGGGGCTGGAAGGAGCATGGTTAAACACCAACCGCTGCAGTACTACGAGCCACAGCTATGTCTGTCCTGTCTGACGGGGATCTACGGCTGGCGCCACAGCGGTCACATGATGACACCACCAAGGTGGGTAGTTGACCACATCGCCTCTTCCCAGTGACTTTGGGATGGATGCGGATCTTGGTTGAAAGTGATGGATATTTGATTTTTTCATTGTTGTTGGCTTGGATAGACCATGGAGACCATTGACTCCATGGCTTGGAGTTCTGCGAGAAGTTCTTACCATGTGGTTGACGTAGCAGATGGTCATGGTTAGCTGGTCGTGGTTCTCAAAGGGATTGAGTGGGATGGATTTGGCCAAATCTGTCTATTTTCCTTTTGGTACTGGGGGAGACTTCTGTTTTGCTCCTAGCTCTGTGTCTTACTGGTGTGCTGGCAGTTTCTTTGGCTGAAAGTGTAGGACTTGCATTTCTATGGAGTCTCTAGCTTCTGTGCACGTGAAAAGAAGTTTATAGGTAGGGGAAGGCAACAGGAGGTGACAACTGGCTGGGGATAAACGGGGGAGATGTTAGAGGTGGTTCTTCCCTCCCTTGGATAAATGCAGTTTTAAAGAGCTTTGGCAGAGGGAATCCAGGCAGTGGGGCTGGACTTGCACCTTCCCTGTTGTTTGGGGCTGTGAGATGGGGTCTCGTGAGACCTGATGTGTTTGTAGGAAGAAGTGAGGACAAAAACCTGCTGTCAAAACCACTCCATTACACCTTCTGGGTAATGGTTGTGTATTACTGTCCTCCTGTGCTCTCATGTTGTCTGTGATCTTTTTTTTTTTTTCCCCAGTGTGCTTACTACTTAAAGAAGAAAAAAGAAAAGCCGAACTTAAATCTCGTTTCTTTTGGCAACACTCCCAGGAGATCTTTTGTTGCTTTTTGAGGGCTTAGTTTTGCTCTGGTGGCAGTTAGCGCCTCTGTTTTGTTTTTAAGTCCATAACTGGGGATCTTCCTGGCTCTGGAGTGCTTTTCCTCTGGAAAAGAGGCTGTTAAGGAGAAAACACTTCTCTGTGGCAGATCCCATGCCAAAAATGCTCCTGGTTCTGAATTGTGTTGATTGTTGGTGCTGCAGCTTGGCTGGGAGCTCCCATGTGAATTGAGAAGTCGTGGCTTGCGTTTGTGCAGTGTAAAACAAATTTCCCTTTTCAAAGTAGAAATGCTTGTGCTGTTTTTCCTCCCCTTTCAGTCTGGCCAGCTTTGAGTGACCGCTTCTGGGCCAGCAGAAGTTTCCTTTGAGCAAATACCCGGGCACATCCGTAGCGGAGGGTGTAGGTGGGTTTTTAAGACTTTGTCAGGAAAACAGCAGGACGTAATGTCTTGGCATCTGTGTACGTACTAACTTAAATACTCAAAATGCCTTATTCCGAATGCCTTATGAACCAGAACATTATGCTTCTTCGCTAAAAATCCATAGAAAAATTGCCATTGACTTGATTTTTTTCAGTGAAAGCTGGCTCTGCTTGCATGGATTTATTTTTACCGAAAAATATCAGTGGAGGCCTTCCAGTTCTGCTTGGAATGTCAGTTGTTTTTCTAGCCCTAGAAAGGAATTTGTTGTGTTTTAAAGGTACCTGATCTAGGTTGAAAAATATGTCCAGTCTCCGATTGGTCTTTTTGAGGTCTACATGATGCCTCAACTTCCACTTTGTTGACTAGAGAAATGGAGATAACGGCTGTCGCAGGAGCAAGAGGTTTAAAATTAGCTACAGGCTATGCAAAACCAAGGTATGAAGAATGTCTTCCCATCTTGCTGTCAATAAAGTGCCTTGCAGGTGTTAGTGCTGGAATGAGCGGTTGTAGTGCTGTATTTGGAGGGGGAAAATGCAAATGAAGGCTAATTGTCCTCTGTTGGGCAGGTCTGTTTGTGCTTGAGTACTGCAGAGCGTGGGTATAAGCTCTAGGCTACGTGTAAGATGAGTGAGAAACTTTTTTTCTTTTCTTTTTTTGTTTAGTTGCAAAGTAGTCCTTGACTGTTTGAGCAAGGAGGTAACTTCTACAGGCTACAACCTGGTATTAGCAACCCTTTGCCTCTCTGGATGGGGTGGGAGAGCATTTTGTGGTATCACTCAAATTCAGGACCTCTTGTACTGCAAACTCCAATCTCTGCAGTTGAGCGAAGTTCTGAAGGTGGGGTGCACTTACCCCAACATACGGGGTACTCCCAGCATTGGGGTTTTGTGATCTCTGGTCTGCATGAGAGGACTTTGGGGTGTGTGGGAAAACTTGCTAAGATCCCAAGGTATTGGATGAGGATAGGAAGTTTTACATATGCTAATTGTCTCCAGCTGATGTATATCTAGCCACAGTATTTAGGTTTATCTGTGAAGGATTAACCAGGAAAATACCATACCATGACTTAGGTGCCTATTTACTTTACACAAAGGCAGTGGCATATTGATGGTAATACCTGTTGTATTGCTGTGTATCCAACCTTATAGTAACTCAACCACTGCAAACCCAGAGTAGAGGCAATTGTAGTACAATAGATGTTTTCCTGAGCACAGTTTCTATAAAAAGGGGTATGGCATGCTTGAGATGTCTTAAGTATTGCAAAAATCTAGAGCTAGCTGGGAAGGAAGGAATAGGGTATGTACATGTTACGTTTCTACTGTTTTAATTATCAGAAAGCAAGGCAGGTATTCAAAGGGTAACTCTTTTTTAGTGTAGGCTTACAGCATGGTTGTCTTCTTTTAAAAAGATCAAACTATCTAGACTAAAAGGCCTTCACCTAAATTTGGGTTATGACCCAACCTATCGTCCTTGAAATCTTCTGCTGACGATTGTGACTGTTTTCTGAATTGTGCTGCAGCTCAACAGCCAGAGTTCTAATGATTCCTCTCCTTTTCCCCCAAATGTATGGAGATCAGGCTTTCTACTACACATTAAAAATTTACATGAAAATGAGAATTTTAATAGTAAAGCTTGAGTTCTAATTTTTTGGGGAGACTGCTTGCTAGAATTGTAATTATCTCTTGCTTTCCTCTGACCTTTTGAGAATGGAGGAGAGGGACTGAAGGCACCCAACCTGCGCACTTGGTCTCCTTTTTAAATCTTGAACAGCTGTAAAATCCCTTTTTCTATTGTGCGCCTTCAGCTTTAATGGCAAGACCCCCCTTTCACATTTTTTAAATTTTTAATGTCTGTTTTAATGAAAGACATATAAAAGAGAAGAAATGGTCTTGCTGAGATTCAGACCATTATAATCTCTGTAGCTGGTGTGAGGAAGCAATTTCTGATCTAACTACAGCTGGTTCATCAGCTATTCAAGCAAGGAAGTTCTTATGATGTCAGTGCATCATCTTAAAGAGGGCTCTATCACCCTGAACTCAGAAACTGTGGGTAAATAAGCTTTGGCTTGTAGTTACCATGTGTGCTTTTAAAGGTCTGAAGTTCAGATGGCAGCTTCCAGGGTAGCTCCCAGATACCACGATCCTGTTGATGGATTGCCAGCAATTAACCACAGAGACCGGCACTGCTAATTGCAGTGTCTAAACACAATGCTCTGTGCACAGCTTGTGTGCTTCACCTGAAATGAACTGCTGCTGGGTATTACAACACCAGAATAGCTCTTGCTCCCGGGGTACTGAGCCCACAGCTGGCTGCAGCTTCTTTTTAAAATCCATCCAGAGATGTCGCAGGATCAGTATCCACGTGGGAGATGTTGATGGGTTGCATTGTATAAACATGACGTTAAATCTATCAACTGGTTTTGTTCAGGTTTGTTTTTTATTGCTTCCAAAACCGTGTTGTCTGTGTACAACAAGTATCATGCCTGGGAAATCATCCTAGGTGGGAGTGGGGAAAGAGATATTCTGCAGAAAAAAATTGCAACGGTGATTTTTTTTTGTCTATACAAGAAACAGAAGAAGCCACTTTGGCTGGCTGGGGTTTTTTTGCAGTTACTGTGTATTGAAAAATCTTGGTATCTTTATTTTATTGATCTTACTTCCTTGTAAAATAGGAGAAAATACTATCACCATTTGCAAAGAGCTTTGACTTCTCTATCTTTATTTTATTGATCTTCCTTAGTTCCTTGTAAAATAGGAGAAAATACTATCACCATTTGCAAAGGGCTTTGACTTCTCTGCTTAGCAGCAGGCATGGCTGATACCCTTCTGAGATACATTTTGTCTGCCTGAACTTGTAACTGGGATCTCTTCTTGTCTCCCTCATTTCTCCTGGAAGCTTCCCATCTTTACAAAACTGTCTTTTCCTCCAGAAAATTGCCAAGAATAGGCAAGGATAGATAGGTGCCTGGTTTGGTTACATGCAGTAGGAAGGGCCATCATCACCTGGGAATGAACCCAAAATCAGCAGCTTTGGATCCCAGATGACTGAAATGTCAAGATCCCTGTGGTTTGGTGTGGTTTTTTTTCACTCTTCAATGTCATCCACAACATTTAAATGGAGGTCTCTTCATCAGCTTTCTGTGAATGATTGTACCACTTCATGGTGCTTGTACAATCTCTTCTTCCTCCCATTTCTCTTGTAAACACCCCTGAGATGTTGTGAGTGAACGGAGCAGTATTAGTGATGAAATCCCATACGTACAGAAATCCCACTGCTTTCTGAATGCTCTGATCCCATGGGCGTTAACCTGAACATCTAATAAACCAAACCCTCGTCAAGAACCTGGAAAGATGTTGAAACTGAAGCCAATGAGACCCACATCCGAGCTCAGGAGTGGATTTCTTTGAAAGTTTTGGGGGCAGTCAGGACTGTTGGCCGATGAAACACTGGGTTTGCAGGGTTGGATATGGGGCATAACATTAATGTTTTATTGTCCCTAAACCACCACTTCTTCAGAATCCGACTTAAAAGCCCTCTTATTATCTTTCAGTGTGGCTTCGTAGGGCTGATACACCTATGAACATAGCCTGTTTAAAGCACCTGTGCCTCCCAGAAACTTCACATTTTTTAAAGCTTGTCTTTGCACATCCAGGGCATTGCCCCCCCTTCTTTCTCAGAGATCCCTATTAGTTGCTGATGGGAGCAGCACAGGGACCTGGTCTGAGAGCTGGAAATGCCGGTTGCTTGCACCCACCGGCTTCTGATGTTGAGAGCTGCTCCTGCAGCCCTTGCTTCTAGTGCTGCTGCTGGGTGGCATTTCCCCACGGCTGTATGTAGACTCCATTTCTATGTGCCAGCAAGTGTCCTCGCTTTATTTCTTTGTTGTCCCCTCCCTGAACATGTGTCCTTGCAGGTCGTCTTCTCCCCACCCAATATGTGGCTCCTCTGGTCCTATCAGGAGCTGCAGCAACCTTTCCCTTTCTGCCTCCATCCTCTTCTGACAGTAGTATTCAGTAGTTGTAGCGGAGATGTTTCCTCATTGCTGTTGTTTTGTAGGCTTGCTGTTCCCGTCAGTGAAGAGCTGTCAAGCCTCGAGTAATGCCTTGTAGAGCATCAGCTCTTCTGAACCCAGCAGCAGATGCTCCACGGTTCGTGGATTTTGGGAGCTGCTGTGTTATGTGCTGATGGATTGCGGTTTGAGGGTCTCTGGTACCCGATCAATAAAAGGGCAGCACTAGCTAGGTATTACAGGCTCCCTGGAAGCACCTTGTGCTGGGAGTGTTGCTCCATTCACCATCCCTCTTGACCAACAGGCTTTCATATCTTTGCTGGGGAAAACACTGGGAAGTGTTATGAATGCCTTCCTGGGGTGGCTCTGATTTAGTGCAATAAAAACTTAATAGGGCTTGGCAGGGTGCCTCAGCCTTCCTGACCTGAGGCCGCTCCAGCAGACGGGCATGTCGAAGTGGGAGAGAATTGAGAATTTCCCAAGCTAATGAGTTCTTGCTCAGCACTCTCCAGGTACCCCCCTGCCCTCCTCAGTGTGATATTCCAGTGCTAATGAACAGAACCGCTAATATTCAGGCAAAATACGCAAGCCTGTAATCAACACAACCTCCCCTATTTATAGAATCATAGAATCATTATGGTTGGAAGAGACCTCAAAGATCATCAAGTCCATATCTTGCAGTGTGTGAAGTGGCATAAGTCCCTCTGCCAGCTTGAGATGTGTGTTTGTGTGTTTGTTTTTTTTTTTTTCTGTAACTGGGTAAACTGGAAAAGTCAAGCGGTTGAGACAACTTGGTGGTGGCCACCATTGTTGAATGTTGAATCCCAGGAATCATCCTAACACGGACACTTCTCCCTGGTACCTGTGAATGTGCTGAGGGGTTTCCTGATGGCACTGGCTGTTGCCCGTTGGTTTGGAGGTGAGGAGCCAGGAGCTGTATCTCGTGTGGCACTGTGGCTGATGCCACCAAGGATCACAGCTAACTTGGTGGGTCACAGTTGTGTTCTCTGCAGCTTTAACTTGTCTGCCTGCTAATTCAGGCTCTGGGTAATATTATAAGTGGCCCCTGAGCAGGGTTGACCTTTTTATAGGTGATAGATTAGCTCATATAGCAACGGCTTACAGAATTTCTAATACTTTGTCACTACTACTTTATTCAGAAACTTTGAAACCATCCACGTGCAAGCTCCCTGTGATAAAAGGCCAGGCCAGCCCAGCCCACCTTAGATACACAAAGGTGCCTTGTGACTTTTCCAACGTTATGGGCCTCCAGGGTCTTATTCAGATTGTGGCATTTCCTTGTTATAGCTGCCAGATGTGCTCTCCAACTGTGTGGTTTTTTTTCTTTATGCATTTTACTAATTATCTGGGTGAAAAATTATACCATTGGAGCCCATCATCCCCCCCTTCCTTCTGTTTGCTCTTGCAACTTTTTCAGGAGAATATAGCAGATGCTGCTTCTCCTGTCCTCCTTGAAGCAACTGTGTGCGTTATGTTGCCTTAAAGTGTAATTAGGGAAGGTGAGCTCAGCGTTACTGAATGTCAGTAAGTTGTTTGCCTGATGAAACCCACTTAAGATGCACCACGAAGTCCCTAAGTGGTTGGTGAAGCTCCAAAGACAAAGTAGCAAACCAAAAGAAGATTGTAGGAATGGATGTTTACCATCTCCAGTTTTCATCCTGGCTTGCCATGAAAGCTAATCTTGAATTAACAGCTTAAACCAGGGCTTAGTGTGTCTGTGGTCTGTGTAGGCAAGCAGATCTGAGGACTGATGGCCAAGTGCTGTCGGTGCAGGAAAAAGAGGCTTTGGGCTGTTGAGGAGGGGATGGGGGAAGACAGATGGGAACAAGACCTTAAAGTTAAGGAAGGATATACTGATAAAAGGGATGTTCAAACCCTTTAAAGATTGCCAGACAAACCAGGACAAAACTGGACTTGTCCTGTTTCTGATGTTCAAGAAATCTCCATGTTTCTTTTGACCTCACTCCAGCAGCAGCCTTAGGAGATGGCTTTTGTATTTATATATATATATTTTTTTTTTTTCCCCTTTATCTTTGGTTTCCAGACAGAAGTCTAGGCTGCCTGTGCTTCCCAGGAAATCCATTACATGCTATCAGGGGGTTTAGCCAAGCCTTTCCTAGAAAGTATTTGGAAAGCAATGACTTCAAACTTGCCGTGCTCAGCTTGAGGAAGAAGAAAGACTGAGAGCAGATATGGTTGGTGCCTTGAAGCTCTTGAAGATAAGCGCTGCTGAAGGATGAAACTTTAAAGGCTGAGATAGTTGGCTATGAGGGCACGGATTTCTGACCTATTACTGAAGTGAGCTTGTGGAGAGGGAGAGGGGCTGGAGTTTGAAGGTTTCCAGGGGTTGGAAGGCTGATGGAAGAGATGGGAGGAAGCTGCAGCCCATTGCATTGTGCTCTGTGCTGGGAAAGCTGATTTGAGACTTGGAAGCTGTGGCTGTTGCCAAAACAGCGACCAAAAATGACCTCAGGTGCTCTGCTTTAGGTTGGGAGATGTTCACCTTGATAATTTTCCTGGAGGTTTCTCTCTCTGAATTCCTCCTTGGATGTTTATGACTCTGCTGGTGCTCTTGTGACAATCATCCAGATTTTGGTACTTGGGGAAGAAAAGGCTTTATGGATTTCTTGCCTCCTGATGCCGCGTGTCCCATCTGTGATATCGCAGTGCAAGACTTACCGAACATATCTGTTTGCTTTGTAGCTTCTTTTTTGAATTTGGATATAATACAAAGATGCTCTCTGGGTCCCTTGACCAACGACAGAGGTGTTTAAGGCAGAAGATAGTTCCTACCACCTGACAAGTGGCTGCACAGAGCAGCTGGATCCCCAACTCAACAAGGAGCACAGCTACCCCCAATTTCTGCTCACAGTACTGCTGCCATAGAGGGTGACAACGCCAGCAAAACTGGTGCGTTATAAACACTGTGTGTTACGGCATGCATCGGCTGCTACTGAGCTATCGAAACACGTTCTCGTATGGGCATGTTGTGGTCACAGCAAAGAGATGGAGACTGCTGGGGCATGCGTAAGAGCGGTGGAGAAATATAGAAATGCCCAGAGCCAGATGCATCTCTCTGTCCTTTCTGCAAGCAACAGCATTTAATCATCAGCGGTGCTCGCTTAGAAGGAATTATTGGAGAGCTGCTGTAATAGAGATTAGAAACCAAATTGCCCCTTATGATTTAAATAAATGTTTCATGTATATGCCCTGGTTGGCATGTAATATGAGAGGTGAAGGCAGTGGGTTTGCTATGGCCCATGGGGCAGCTGAACACGCTTGCTAGAAAGCAGCAGCATCGTTGGAGGAGCTTCATCACTGCTTTTCTTTTGGAGATGATGTTTTTACATCACGCATCTCCTAATCCTCCGTTTAAATAAATGCAAGGTATCTGAACTGTGTAGATATGGGAAGGGAGACAGGGGGAATATCTAATACTTGTAATGCCTCTCCCTGCCTTTAAAATATCTATTGCTGCTCATGTTAGCTGCAAGTCTGTGTAAATGAGATATCAAACCCTTCCTAATGAATTAGGCGTTTGCTGTTAAAATGTATTGCCTTAAAGTGAAATGTGAGCGATTCAAGATGGTCCATCTGGCTAAAAACATCACATAGCCTTGAACTGAGGCTTCTGATGGCTTTTTTGGGTCCTTTTGTGAGAAGAAAAATGAGGAGCTGTGATCCGTTGACATAATGGATTGCTGTGCTGTGTCTGCGATATGTGTATTAATTCACTTTATAGTGAAATACTCTTGTAATTCCTGCTTGGCAAGAGCTGTTAAATGACCCGAACAGATGATCTAAGCCACGTTGGCGTGATGTGTGTCTGTGACTGTAGGCTTTGGAGCTGGGACTTTGCTGGGTCTTCAGTGCTAATCCCCAGACAGCCAAAGGTCACTGGTCACAGAAATTGCTTGCTTTGCTGAAAACCACTATTAAAGAATGGGCAAATTTGCCCTTTTCCATGTGATTTCAATTTGTTAATGTTCATGACTGTAGGCCTGAGGACATGGGAGTTTTTGGTGGAAAGAGGCTCTTTCAAACCTGTTTGATTTGAGGTTGGGCCGTAAGGCATTGGGTGCTGCATGTTGGACGTGACCAGTGATTCAAAGCTGAATCCCTATGAATGGATGGGTCTGATTATGTTGGAGTGATGGGCTAAATGCAGCAAAAATCCAATCATTGGATTAAATACTGATTTTTTTCCCTTTTTTTTAAAAAAATTTTCCTTGATGCTTGGCCTTGAAAGCAAAACCTACCCTGTTTTCAGGGCTTCACACATGACTTAAACATCCTTTGAACTCACTTTTGAGCCCTTCATTTTACAGGGAGGCTGTGAGGTGGCACAGGGTAGATGATTGTGCAGGGAAGGGGTTTGAGATGCTCATAGCTGCATGTGGGCACCTCAGCGTGTCCAACCTCGGGCTCCTGTGCCGGGTTTTGTTGAACACTCCCAGGTTGGTCATCGTTGTGGTTGTGCTGCCTTGCAGGAATTGTGCTGTCTGTGTTTATAGTCTTGCTCCCTCATAAAATCTGTTTCTCTTGGCTCTGGGAGATGCCTGGGAGTCAGGGAAAAGTGCAGATCTCTCCTTGTGTCTGGGGATGCAGGCGGTTCTCCCAGGAGCATGGGCACCATTCAAGTATTGTCTTGCTCAAGTGATGTTTGAGTGCTGAAATGCACTCAAAGCTTCAGCAGAGGCAGAAATTTCCTTTCACAGTGGGCAAGATGAAAAGGCAGAGTTTCTCCTAATTTTTCCCAAGGCCATCTGCTGAAGATATCTTGTCTGAAGTGTGACTGCAGCCAGCCTTCGAGGCTGAACTGAATTTACACAGGACATCATGCTGGCATATTATAATGTCGTTTTTCTCTCCTCTATCTCATTGTCTCTTCATTGCATATTCCCTAAAGCAGGTCTGGCCAGATGAGCCAGGTAGGAATTGTTTTTGCTGTGAGTGGTGCCATCAGACCAGACTTTGCGAGGAGAGTGTTACTGGGTCTATCTGGGAATGGCATGTTTCAGTCTTTCTGAAGGCGCAAGACCTCTCTTAGGCTGGGCAGGAGTCCCATGGTAGACTGGCAAGGAGCAGAGAGGTGTGCTAGCCTCAGAAACTGAGCTTAAACTGCCAGGAGCTTGCTTATCATTGGGAGCCACATCCTAAGGCAGCTCCTAGAAAAGCTAGGATGAACCTGCCATAAGGCAAGGCTGATGCTGAAACCGTTGCCTGTTTAGACAGGCGAGCCTGCAGAAGACCATTGCTGGTCACCTCTAGATCCTACCACGGAGGTACAAGCCCAGCAAGTTGGTGTATTCATGACTGCTTGACCAAAAGGGCAGGCTGCTGGGCAGCGTTATAAATTACAGTCTATTCAATAAACACAGTTTCAGCCTTAATGGGATTGGGTTGTGTTTTTCCTCCAAAGCCATTCTTCAATATAAATAGTCGGCCATTGACTGTAGGTACTGTGACCTCCGTAAATTCCGTCTTGCTCCGTGTGAAAGATGTTTCCTCCTTCGGTGATGCTTGTGTGAAGGATGGGAAATCCCAAATTCTTGAAACCCCAGGAAAGCCCCAGTGTTTGATAACTTGCTGCCTGGTGCAGCCTAACACTGACAGGGTGAGGACGTTTGACTAATAGTAAATCTCTGGCTTAGCCCTGATGTAGGCAAATGCCTGTGGGAGGAAGTCTGCAAAACCCATTGACTGTTGTGCCTGAGTTAGGATTATGTGCTCAGACTGGGTGATTAAGGTGCCCTGTGATTTATAATGCTTTATAGGCGTCAAAGGTTTTTACTGCAGAGCATCTGCAAAATGTGTTTCAGGCTATAAACAGCCAGCACTGAACTGGAGCTTCATCTGGGGGAAGGGAGGCAGGTGGGAGAAATGGAAAAAAGTGGGGAGGAAAGAGGGATTTTGGGGCCAGGCTCACTTAGAGCCAGCCTTGTGCTTTATGAACAAGAGCTGGTGGCTCTGTTGTGTTTTTTCGTTTTGTGTTGTGGTTTTTTTTTTTTCTTCCCAGGGCTTTTCCTTGAACACCTGGGTACAGCAATGTCCTTCCAGTCTAAAAACAATGGCATGCAACCACTCTTGCAAAATCTTCACCGGTTTGAAAGATGCTGGGGGAGAGATGAGTGCTCAATCAACTCATGGTTTAACCTATCAACCCATATGGGAGAGCCCTTCCAGGCTGTCCCTGTGGGTCCCCTGCACTGGTTTTGACTGGGACAGAGTTCATTTTCTGCATAGTAGCTGGTGTGGGGGCTATGTTTTGGATTTGTGACCAAAACAGTGTTGATAACACAAGGATGTTTTAGCTATTGCTGAAAAGTGCTTACACAGCGTCAAGGTAGAATATTTAATGAATTCCTTCTAAAAGGGGAGGTGGGGGAATGAGGTGGTTTTTATGCTTGCTTTCCAAAACAAATGTTTTCCCTCTCAGCTCTGTAGCTACCATTAGAGTTAGACTTTTTAAACTGAATTGGATAACTCCTTTTTCAGAAGAGGCAATGGCAACCTGTACTCCTGCTAGTGCAAACTTCGTTGTTGGTAGCTGCACTAACACAGGTTAATTCAGTGCGTTGCTGTTTACTTAGATATTTAGTCCTTTCCCAGGTCTAGAACCATAAGTGTGAATTTTGAAGAGAGCAAATGACAGATGTAATGAGATTAACCTCATGGAAGTGTGACTTGTTGGTCTATTTTGATGTCTGAAACCCCCTCTCTAATCTCAAGGTAATGAAAAATTGAGGTCCTTTTCCAGAGGAGACTTTATTTTTCTCCCCCAGCGGGAAGCCAGCGTGACCTTGCTGCCCATCAGCTGGACTCGAGTGATGTACTTTACTTTTGGGTTTGAATTCACCAGTCTCCTGATTCATTGAGTCCACTTTCCCAGCACCCTTCCCCTATTCCCAGATGTCCTGCAAGAGATCCGAGAACAGTTCTGCTGTGACAGAGCATAAAATGATGGAGAGCAACTTTGCAGTGTGTCCTTGCTGGGTGGCTGGATGTCCTGGGACGCAGTATTGGCCAATGGAGAAGGCTTTTTTTGTTCCCTTTTTTTTTTTTCCCCCAAATAGAAGAAATGTCCTTGCCTCTCATAAACATAGACTTTGTGGAAGTTGCTCAAGGATGCTTGTGTGTCCAAAATGACCACAAAAATTAGCTAGATGAGAAAGAAACCTGGCAGCAGTGGGAGTAAATGAATGAAATGGAGGAATTAGAAAGGAGCAGGATTATCTTGTGATGATGTTCCCTTGCTAAGTGTGTGCAGAGGGACAGAGGTAGAAATTGTGCAGGCAACAATCTGAGAGTAGATGGAGTCTCCTGCCCTCCCCAGCATGTGTCCTCTCACCTGGGACACAACCTCCTTCTTTTCACTACTGCTTGGCCCCATCCCAGCTCGCAGTCAGCTGTTCCCACCAAAACTGTGAGCAGCTGAAAATAATCCTGCAAGGCGTTGATGGAAACTAAGAGGCTGCGTTCCCACAGGGCCCTGCTTGGGGACTGCTGATGAGCTGCGCTTTGCAAACAGCCTCCTCTTGGTGTCTTCTCTTGATTTTCAGCGGTGGATTTAGATATTTATAAGAACAATTTAAACTTGGCACCACTTTAGCATTAATTTTAAATGGCTGTGAATAGCAGCCTTCAAGGAAGGGGAAAAAGGAAAGTAAAGAGGTCTTTGTGCTGAAGAGGTTGAACTTCCTGCGAAGCCATGCATGGAGCACAGATGGTCCAAGACAGCGGTGTCCTGCAGCTGTAGCCCTTCTCAGATGTGTAGCGGTTTCCATGGGATGTGTGTGAGTGGATTTTAGTGCTTCATGAGGGTGCTGGTACTTTACCAGCAGGAGGAAAGATGTGGTGATGGAGAACCCAGTTCTTGCCAGATGTGATGGGTGGGAGATGCTGCGGTGCAGGTGGTGGGGCACAAGCTGATATATGGGTTGCTGCTGTGGGGAGACAGAGCAAGCTTAGGGTGGGAAGGCTTCAAAAGAGCAACGGGCTGCCAAATGTTGGGGAGGAGAGCATGGTTTTGAGGGAGAGAAAAGGGAGGAGGTGAGGCTTGAGCTGGGAGAGATGCCCTGCATCATCTGGGAGAAACCTGTCTAGGTGTCTGCTGTGCTAAAGGGACTTTTTAGAAGCTATGTGCAGCTCAGTACATTGGTGCTCAAGTGAGGGATTGAAATATTTGCTTCAACCAGGCACAGAACTGAGCCTGCCCAGTGTTTATTTCTACTAATACCTCTGCCCAAAGACACATGTTGCCCTTCCATGTCATCCTTTGTTATTGGATTAATGCAGAATTGAAAATAAAAGACTTGAGAATAGTAAACTTTCAGTGAAGTACGGTTAAATAGACTTTTAACAGGCTTTTAAATAGTCTTTAAAAGATGCTTTTAACAGCTGCTGCCATCCTATGTGTTTATGGAAGGGGAGATATGTTGATATAACGGGGAAGAGAAGGCGTACACCAATACCTCCTTCTCTCCCATCCCTTTCATAAAAGTCCTCCCTCTGTGCTGCTGATAACTGATGTTGGAGGTCAGGAGGAGGACAAGGTAGGCCGGGGAGTGGGATGCTCTTGTGCAATTTTTTCCGTTCCTGATGTCACTTTCGTTGCGTGTGTGTCGTCTGCTTTTATTTTCCTTGGGGTGACACATCCAACCGCTTTGGTGAAAGCCACAGAGAGACAGAGCTGTGTGAAAGAGCAAGTGTTTGTGTCACGCTGTGGTTCCCCGCTATGCACCGCTGTACTGTGACAGCTTCGTGCTCCTTCACAGAATGGGGTGGTTTGCGTGTGGGAAGGTCCTTTGGCTAAAAATGGCAGGGAAAAACCAAGTCCTTCTGCAGGACTGTAAATTTGTGATAAAAGGAGCCATGCAATAAGCCTTGCTCAGAAATCTTGGCAGAGGTGGCAGGTTTTGGAGCTCCTAAGTTCCTACAGATGTTGAAAATGAGCATCTGGGAAGAGGGCAATGTGTCGTACCTACATGGGAAAGCCTTCAGCTAAGAACTGTTTTTCTGTCTGGCTTGCCACCTGGCCCTTGAGCATAAACCCAGCTAGCGTGGGGTAGATACACACCCATCCAATCCAAATGCTGTACCCAAATAGTCATTGGCTTTTCGTCCTCTTGTCCAGCATAAGGACTGGTCTATCTCAGTGGTCTCTGGCTTAGACCAGAAGTTACATCCTGGATTTAAGAAATCTCCTGATGAAAGGTCTTGTGGTTTCCCAGAAAACTTCCATAACTGGCATTATTTTGGAAGCTTACACTGAAAAATCCTGGTGTGCTGCTTTCTTTAAAGCTGATTCTTATTTTTTGTTGAACTGAATTCTTGGCAGTTGAGTGTGTAGGGTCTCCTCCCACGGTGTTTGTGGGATGTAGCTCTAAATGAGGCACATCTTGCCATGTCTAAAGATGATGAGTGGTAACTGCATCATGCTACAGATGTGTGGGTGTCTTAAGGATTAACTTGTAGGTTCTGGTGCTGTGTTCTGAGTGCTCTTCAATAGCTTTGCTATTTTGCAAAACAGCATCGTCTTCCACTGTGTTTGGCCTCCTGTTCTGGAGAGTGTGTTGCACTATTTTGAATTGTCGTGTCTTCTGAGGCCTTAGGAAATACTGCAGGGATGATTTAAAGTCTGCAGCAACCATCTTCGTTTGCATCGCTGGACATAATTTTGCTTGAACAGGCTCTAACAATTCACCAAAGTGGATTACTTGGACCTATTTCTCCCTGTTTTACTGCGGGCAATGTTGAGGATCCTTGGTCTTCAAAACCACCAGATACCTTTTTGGAAAGTGTGCCTAGAAACTGCATTTAGCTGTAGCACAACATTCAAGTAAGTGGGTGATGTTCAGTGGCCTTTCTTGTACAGAAGTCAAGCTAGATGATTTAATGTTCCCTTTGGTTTTTAGAATGTATGTGTTTTATTTTGTGATGTAAAAAGCTTCTAAATTGAGGGCAGAGGTTAGCTTGCCAAATACATCGCAGCTGTTCATCCTAATTTGGAAGGAGAGGCTGCTAGAAGTCCTGGAACAGAAAGGCTTGGAAGCTGAAATGCTTTTGCATAATAATATCTTCCTGCCTTTTAATACAGATATTCACATTCATGCTTCCTATTCTGGGATTCTGGCCAAGTTTCTGCAGAGGGGAACTGCACACAGTTCCTGGTCCTGTCCTTCACCCCAACATCATCCCAGAACAGGTACAACCTGATATTAATTTCCTTGCTGGATTTTCCAGTCCACTTATTAATAAATCAAGCTATGCTCTGTTTCAGACACATGGTTGATTTTTGTGTTACAGGGGTAGATAGAGCAAATTTCCCTAGGGGGCAATTGCTCTTCGTAGTTTGCAAGCTAGTCCCATTAAATTAAAAAAGCCACCACAAACTGAAACTCTGCAGCTTTCTTGCAGTGTGTGGGTTATCGCGGCGATGCTTGTTCACAGGATTGAATCTGACGGTTGTGGCTCTTCCTTCCTCCCCCTTTACCAGGAAAAGGCTGTACCAGTTCAGCAGATTTTTTTTGTATGCATGCTTGTTGCAAGCATTTTTGGGAAGCGAAGCTTTGTATCAGCAGACACTCTGTTCCCCATGTAGCTTACTGCTCAAGCGAAGACTTTTCACATCTAGAAAGGTGTCGTGATTGATGCCCTTTTGTGATTGTGCCTGTATTGTTTAGGGCGAGAGCAGACACCTTCTCTGCCAGGTGGTGTACTCTGGCCCCGGTTTTCAGGGAGCTGCAGTTTGGTCCCGGTGAAACATGGAGATGTCTGAAAAATTTCCTTACTCTCGGAGTTCAGTGGTGGGATTACTTACCACAGGATTTTTCTAAACCTCCAGGATGCATCTTCTGAATTGCATTCCTGACCCTTCTCCCACGCTGCTGGGCACACGAGGGCAGAGGAGACATGTCCGAGATGAACATCACTACAGCCAGAGCTGGGTGTCTCTAAAGTCTGGCTCTTCAGCAGCTGAAGCTCAAGAGCATCACCAAAGATCGTGAGACGTGGAATAAAGAGGAGGAACTGGCAGCACACATCTCTCCTGTGCTCTTAGCATATACGAACAAGCAGCTAGACCAAACAGTGCACATTTAATTCTCCTGAAGTTTTGCTTGTAATGCCTGCTCTGAATACCCTTCAGGTTTTGGCAATGATGTGGTCATGCCCAGCCCCACCAGACTTCTCGTAATGCTTTCCCTTGCGCTGGTTGTGTGGTGGAGCCAAGGTAAAAAACCCTCCAGAACGTGTATGCAGGTGGCCAGACGCTGACCTACAGTGAAGGTCAGACTCCTCCTCTTTGAACAAAGGCTGGCTGAAGCAGGAAAACTCATAGCAAAGACTAGGGAGCACAAATGGGTTACGATGATGTTTTGGGTGTTGTTCTTTCAAGCTGCTCTTGATGGATGCTGAGCAAACACCCAGAGTGGCTGCCAGACCAGCTCAGCCTCCTGACCCAAAGGTCTGTGCACTTGGGGGTGTGTGAATATGTGAAATCTAAATACTAGATGTTAGTATTGAGCTTGGCTGTAGCTGCCGTGACCTCATTCC
>NW_009633890.1:25572-127950 GCF_000690535.1 Cariama cristata
CGGTGCTGTTGGCCGCCCGTTCCCTGAGGTGCCATCTGCAACTCAATTCTCAGCCCAATAAATGCATTCGTGGGGCAAGGGGGGAAACGTTGCTGTGAAAATAGGACTAAACTGACTGATGTAGTTGAATCCTTGGCCTGTAGTAAGGTCCTTTGCAAAACGAGAGCTGAGCTGACTACACCATGGTGTAGTGCCGCAGTTTGCCAGTGGAAAAGCCTAAGAGGTCACGGATGTTTGAGTTACGCCTTGTTTGGGTGCTTGGATGTCCTGCAGTGCGTGGAGGTTTCCAACGCTTTCAAAAGTGTTGAGGTGTGGGTAAAATTAGGCCGCGGACTGTACCCATGTGTGCATGGGTGGTTTGGTTTCTAGTAGGCAGCTCTACGGTGTTGTATGGTTAGTGGAGGAGAACTTGAAGATACGTGGAGATGTGGCTTTTCTGGCATCCGTCACAAGATGTTTCAGTAATCTGTTGATTTGTTGGTTTAGAGATGACTTGGCTGCCTGTGGGATCTGGGTGGGGATCCAGACTACTTCAACACTGAGGTGCTCAACTTGGATTCTAGAATTGCTGGTGTGTTTATGAATTGGGAACCTCTGTGCTGCTAACGTGTTGGCTTCTTAACAAAATTGATTAGCAAAGCTGAAAAATATAATGACTCTTCTTCATGGTTGGCTGTGAAGTTGATCTACAGGTTTTGTCTGTCTTCACTATTTTGTGAGTCCCTCTTGAAAAGGAGGCTTGAATGTAGGGGTGTTTGATTGCAGATTCAACCTTTTTCTCCAGGTTGTTTTCAGGAGAACTACTGCTGAGCTCCAAGGTGTGATTTCAAGGGTATGAGAAGCTGTGCTTGTCTGTGGCTGGAAGCTTTAATGAGGTTTTTGGTGGCTAGTATTTGTAGCTCATCTCAACCTTGAAAATTACTCTTTTCCTTTGTGCCATCTCTACAGTGAGCCGCTAAAGGAGAAGAGCTGATGAACTGGTCTGGACCCATCATTTGTCATGTTTTCCTTGATGTGTGGTTTTGAGCCTTTATTTGGCAGCGTGCTTATTTGCAGATGATGTCAGCCAGCACTTGAGAATCAGTTGACTTTGCAGTCAAAAGAGGTCCTTTTTCGGGGACAGTTATGGAAGAAAAAAAATGAAATAACTAAGGCCTTGTTTGAAGTCTTCTCAGCTTGGAGCATTCTGATCTTAAATTGTATCAACTTCCTCGTGTGCTTTCCTGGAGCCTCGTTGGCTAGTTGTAAAGTTGAAGTTTACTTTTGGGTGACAAAAAGCTGCACCAGTTGCCATCAAATAAAGCTTGTGTGGTTGTTCAAATCACTTTACATGTGCCAAAGATGGTCCCTGCTCTAAGGAGAGCAGCTCTTACCTCCCTACCCATCAGCTGGGTGTCTGAGGCTGCTGGGCAGGGATCATGCTGTGATAGACAGCTCTTGTCTCGAGAGTGATGTGACTAGCAGCAGCCTGGTGCTTTTAACCTCATCTTGTGCAAAAGTCTCCTTACTGGGCTGAAATTCCCAAAGCGATGAAAAATTCAACCATCTCAATGGGATCAAGTCAGTTGGATGCTTGGCAAAGGGAGAGGAGAGGGACCCAACTTCTCTTCTCATCCCTTCCAGGAGCAGGCAACCCTTCTCTTGATTGTGATGCTTGGGGCAATGCTTGGGTGGTTTTTTTTTTGGTATCAGTGTTGTACAAGACTCTGGTGATGTCAGCCCCGTTGCCAGGCTGAGGACCGCAGGTCAACATTGGATGAAGAGCGTGTGTTGGCTTTTCCGCTCTCCCAGACTGATGGTTTCACCACAAGTCTGCTCTTTCATTCTTGCTAGCTGCTGTCTCCATGTTTTACATTTTTTGACGTGGCTATGCTGGCCCTTCTGGAAAAACAAACCACCTCCTGGTTCCTCTAATTCAGAACACGCTGCTATGCCTTACTTTAGGGTTGGCTTAACAAGCCTGGTTTGTAACCACCTAAACCGCTGCAGATCTTAAGCAAACCACACCGCTGTGAGCTGCGCCTCATTGTCTTGGTGTTTTCCTTCCCAGTAAGGTCAAGAACCTGAAGTGGAATCGAGTGGGATGGTGTAGCTTTTAGCTGAGTGATATCTGGAAAGGATATCTCATTTCATTGCTTTTCTTCTTGAGGTCGATGTGAATTAGTGTGTGCGTTCGTGTTTGCAAGAGTTATTAGCCACGCGCCCAAGTCTGAACAAGCTATTTTGCTGCAATTGTCTGCAACCATCAGGGGTTCCTGCTTCTTCAGCAAGAAGTGAATGACAAATGGCACGACACAAAGTGAAACCTGCCCCGATGCTGCTGTGTTATGCTCCAGTACGTTTTATCTGTGCTGCGTAAGTGTGGCACTGCTGGGTGTATAAGGCCTTGTTGAATAAGCTACAGTGTGATGAGCAAACTCCAGCGCTTAAATTATTCCCAGAACAACTGATTTCTACCCGCCTCCCTAACATTTAGCCCTTGAGAGGTTAAAAAAAAAAAATATTCTGCAAGCAAATCTTCTGCCTTCCACATCCAGACAGATACTGGCTTTGGATACTCAGCTGCTGCTGAAGCTTGTGACTTCATTTAGTTTCCCTCTGGCAGTGCACTGAACCCATTTAAATCTCTTACAGGGAAAATAGGTAAATCCCTTCCATATGTCAAGTATTAGAAAAATACATGATTTCTGACTTGCACAAAGCGTCCTGTTGTCTGGCGGATACAGAAACAAGTGCACCCTTGTTTCTGGGAAGCCGAGCTCTAACCTCATGCTGGTAAATCTGACATGTCACTGTCTGCTGTTTCAGATAATCTCTGTTCACATTAGCTGGGCATGTGGAGGCTGGGGAGGACCCTGATCTTATCGATTTTCCCCTTAAAAGAGAAAGACCTCAGTTTTTCCCTGCTCTAAATCTTCCTTATTATAGTCCTTCAGGTCACTGGGTTGCCCCCAAAGATGGGGGAGAAAGCGTTTTGCATATCAGCCTATTCAATGGCCTTTGTTAATAAATGTGTCTTTGCCCTCTGGAGCTCATCACGTGGGATAAATAAGTCTGTGTATTGACGGGGCAACGTCTCGTGGAGCAAAGTGCAAGCACATAGGACTTGCCAGCTGGGTCAGACAAGAGGTCATTTTGCCCGGCATCGTGTCTCTGCAAGGGGCCGGCAAGGGATGCTTGAGAGGAGCAAGAGATCATCCTGTTTGTGCTCTGTGCTCCCTTCTTCTCTCTCCTGGCTTCTAGCAAGCGATGGTTGAATGCAAAGCATAGCATTGCTCCATGAAGCTGCCTGTGCTCATCTGGAGTGACCTTCTGCCAACAGCTTGCTCCAGAAACTCTGTAAAATAGAAAATGGCTTGTGATCTGAAAAATGATCCTTGAATTGCTTTGAGCAATTCCTGGGAAACTGGAAGCTGGCTTGCATCTGAATTGAAGTCTTTGTTGGAGGATGTGTTTCTGCTCACAGGGCTTGCAAGGGACTGTGCTGTTGCTTTCCAGCCTGGTATCTCTGTCCGGATAAATATTTCGTTAAAGGCAAGGGGTAGAAACAAGAGGTCAGGCAGGTAAGGGAGAGCCTAGGCCTCCTGTTAATAGGGCAAGAAACGCTTGCTGCTGCTTCTGGTGGTGAACGGACTGTAACTGCTTTCAGGGTATCTGGAGGGGGATGCAAGTTAAGCATCTGTCACTACCCGTTGCTCCCTTTAGGTGCAAAGAGAGCTGGGGATGCTGCCTGGTGATGAATACATGGGATGAGACATGAACCTTGGGTATCTTTCTCTTCCCGGTGCAGTGGATGGTCAATTTGGCCAAGAGGAAGATGACAGTGAGACAGGCAGGGCCTTGGATGGGAAGGGGAGGGATAAATGAGGATGGGAAAGTGCACACAGTCTCAGCAAGAGCTTTTGGAGGCGCCAGAAGAGGCGATGCTGACTCTGCACCCATGTGCTGGGGACCTCTTGATCTTCCCTATGGATGGTTATCTAGCATTAAATCCCCAGAAACAGTGGAAACAGGTCAGTGTATCTGGCAGTAAGAGGTCCCTACTTCAAGGAGATGACATAGTGGAGAGGTGGTGTGGAAAAAGGTGGTGGGTCCAGCTTTTGGTCTGACCCAGAATAGGCTGAGGAAATCTTCTGCCATAAATCATTGTTCTTATCCCCTCTCCATTTTGAAGATGAGGATTATAAAGAGGCTACAACTTGTCTGGCACCTCTGTTTTAAGGGGATTATGAACAGCCTAAGGGACAGGCTTCAACAAAAATTCTGATTAAAATACACCTGGAGATCTATTGACCTAAAAAAACCAAACCAGCTGAAAAAAAAAAAAACCCAAACCAAAAAAAACCCCAAACAAAAACCCCAGAATATAGCAAGAGAGGGATTGGAGTTTAGGTGCAGGTGATGGGAAATTCACTTAGCTAATATGCATCCTTAGCAAGAAAATCTTCTATTGGACAGCTACTTCAACTAATAAATAGCAAAAGGCTGGAGGAGCTGCAGGCTGTCCACACAGCGCTGACCATCAGCCTTGCACCACGTAGTCCTTAACATGACTTCTGCAACTGAGGCATGGGCAGTTGGCTAAGGGCACGTGAATTGTGCGGTCGTATGTCTGACAGGGGGATGAGTACTGGGGTGGAGTTTCACTTCATCCTTTTCTTTATGGCTCTCATCTCATCTTGCCCTTTTTGCTCCTTTATAGCAGTTTTTAGCTGTATGGATGGATTGAATTTCCAATCCTTTTTCTTGCGTGTATGAGTTTTTTATATGTACTGGCTGTCCTGATGCACTGAGACTTGTAAAACCTCAAGACAAAGCCTGGGGAGGAGAGATGAAGGGCAGGGAAATAAAACAGCAGTGAGGAGGGATGTGACTTTGATCCAATAAGTTGGCTGTACTTTTTGATTTTAATTACCTGATGTCCATCAACTTTCCTGGAAAGTGAGTGGAAAAACCTTTCCAATTTAGTTGATATCGCTAGACAGTATCTTACAACTGGAAAGAGATTCATTTTCTAGTGAGATTGCTTTGGGTGGACACACAGACATCTTAGAGTGATAAAATGGCAATAGGGTAATTCTTGAGCACACTTTCTCTGAAGACTGGAGAATTGGATGAGTGGTTGGAGATGATCCCAGGGACCTCCTTCCATATATTGTATTTTCACGTACTTCTTAATCTAGGATATTGTTCTGCTGCTCTGAGCCTTTCTCTGTACTGTAGGACTTGGGTAGAGCTTACCTGAATGGAAGTAAAAACTCTTTCAGGATCATCACCTCTTGGCTGTATTTTTGCTGTATTTCTGCTGTTGCCCCCTCTTTTTCTTTCCCCAAGGTAGTTTTTTAGCTCTGCTTAGAGGTACCATGCTAAAATATCAGCTTCATAATGCTTCTAGGGAGCACATGTCTTATTGGGTTTGATCTTGTGAATAAAGTGCTTTTACTTCCAACTTCTTGTTCATGTGTGGCTCAGTGTGATCTTTGCATCTTCGTTGCTCAGAAGCATCAACTGGGCACCCGAAACGCAAGTGACCTCATCTAAACCAATGCGGTTTGTTCGCATCTGACGTAGACCCAAGTAGTGAGCTGTTCATGAATGATTTGACTTCATCTTCTGAGAGAGACAACATAGGTAAAGGGGGATAAGGTTGTGGGTGCTGTAGTGTGTAAATTATGTGAAATCATAGAATCGTTTGGGCTGGAAGGGACCTTTAGAGGTCATCTAGTCCAACCTCCTGCAGTGAGCAGGGGCATCTCCAACTAGGTAAGGTTGCTCAGAGCCCCATCCAGCCTGACCTTGAATGCCTCCAGGGATGGGGATAAACCCAAAATAAAAATAAACCCAAAATGCTTCTTTCATGATGAACTTGCCCAGCTAGTCGAGTCTGGATCAGTTCTCCTTTTGACCTGTGCTCTACAGTAGTAAACCCACATCTGTCCCTACCCAAAGGGCACAGTGCTCTGATGTCCTGAGACTATATCTAGAGCATTTTTCCCAGGTTGTACAAGTGTTGGGGAAGCCAACTGTTGCCTTCATCCCGATTCCTTAGGGATGCTGTGGCAGGTCTGGTGTGAGGCTGTTGTCTTGACGGAAAGCGTCACGATGTTTTTGCTACAGTGGGGGAGTTTGATGCCAGCACATGGCCAGTGCCGAGAAACCAAGAGGTTTGGAGTATTTATAGGTCTGTTTTGAATGGAAATGCTGGTTAGTAACAGCGACAGCTTGGATCACACTGGAGAATTTGGCAGCTGGATAGTTCCCAAGAAGCTGATAGCGTAAACATTTAGAAGGAGAGAGATGAGCAGTGTATGCCAGCCTGGGTCATCTTTGTAATACTTGACCTGGAAAACATCACAGGGCACCATTTATCCCCCATCAACATGTGATGTGGGGAGCTTGGCTCTTCTGAGAGTGACCAGCCCATTTCTTCCTTGCAGTAAAAATTCCCCAAAAAGTAACAGACTTGGTTATTCCTCTGTTTTTTAATGTCTGGTGCTGATTCTGGAATATAACTTTAACTCTCAGCAATATCCCTTTAAAACTTCTAGCCAACCTGGGAAATAGTCATTATTTTTTCCTTCCCCATTTTCCCTGGCTGGCTGGAACAGGGTTTCGAGCAACTCCCTGCTGTATAATTCAGTGGATATTCTTGCTGTGTTTAGTTTCATCAACTCTAGCATCAGTTCCTCACCAAGCATGTCACTGTTTCCGTAATAAACCACAATATTTACGGGCAGCAGATAAATCTGTGAAAGGTTTTCTTTGTGTATGTATGTGCCTTCGAGCAGGTATCTGGGAGGAATTTTATATTTTCAGTTGTTTAAGAGCCAGAGGAAAAAGCTATACATTTCATATGTGGTTGTTTTTTGTTATTTCAATAAAAGTAAAAAAATTGCTTTCCCTGTTGTCTTTGGATTGGACTGCTTATGATTGTGGAATATGGAAGTTCATTTGAAAGAAAGTATTTCTGAAGTTGGCTTTCACCAGCAGCTGTTGAAAACTGGAGTTGCCGGTACTTTGAACTTTACTACTGGTCTTGTGATGGGAGAATTTAGTGATGGGGCCAGCCTGCCCTCTGCAAATATATTAAACCAATTGTCGTTAAAAGGCAACTGAGAAAGTAAAATAAAAATAGTGCTTCTACCCACCCTGGGTTGAAGTGACAGCAAATACCGTTAAAGCAACCTGTGCTTTTCTGTTGGCGTCCTAGTACCAGTTTCACTGGGATGAACCCGGAGGGTTGAACAGAGGGATAGCTGGAAAATTAATTTCTTTGGGATTGATGACACGTTCTGCTGCGAGTTGTCTTTTAAATAGCTACTCAGTGCAGAGGCAGGGAGCCTCTAGCTACGCTTAAGGGTTTTAATTGTCCTCAGTGGGAATAACTAGTGAATAGATTGATCTGTAGGTCCAGTGCTTGCTTTCACAAGTTTTAGATTTGCAACAGTTCTTAATTAAAAAGCAAATGGTAATCTCAAGGTGGTGGTGATTTTTTTTGTTGTCGTCTTCAGATTTTTCTTTTGCTGTTGTTTTCCCTCATCTTCTTTCCTGTTGATTCGGTGTAGGGTCTTGCTCCAATCTCAGACCTGCTGTGAGAGGTGGTGTGCAGCGCAGCAGCACAAAACTGACCTGAACTGGTGGAAGAAGGAACTGGAAGGTGGTTTCTGGCCCCAGCTCTGTGTTTTGCATCTTTGGAAAAGTCCGTTCCTAAATGGAGGATGTGCAGTCATGGAGCTCTGTCTCATTACCAGAATTACCAAAGTTGGTTCATTTGCTGCCAAAGAAACTGATGAGGGGGGATGTTTCCCTTAGGCCTCTGTACAAGCACTCCATCCTTGGAGATAAATATGTGCTGGGAAAAAGGGATCGTCATTCAGCACTGTGACACCTGTCCATCTGGAAGCCTACTGATAGCGTTAGAAACATCCCAGACTGCAAAGTGTTTCCTTAGGTGCTATTGCTAAATCTTCAGCCTCTTCCATGAACTGCTAATTCGTCAGGGCACAGGGAGCTGCTTGTTTTGTGCAGGAGTTTTCCTCACCGAGATGTTGGAGTATTATCATAGAATCATAGTTGTTTAGATTGGAAAGGACCTTTAACATCGAGTCCAGCTGTATTGACGCTGGAGCTGTGTGTTACGCTAATAAACCCTGATTCAGTGCATCTCATTGTGCGAGATGACTAAAATTCATTGCACAATAAAAACTGTGCTTGGTCTTAAGGTTGGGTTTTTTTTGTAGTCTTATCTTTGTAAGCAGCCTGGACTGCGTGTGTGCTTCTTGCCTTAATATTCTGTCTTTCCCATGGGGTGTTTTTACTGTAATAAAAGCCTTGAATGATGGATATGATGGGGGCTGGTGAATTAAACACAGCCCTGGGGTCTGGCCCTTCTCTTACCAGTCTTTGGCTTTCAAGGTGTCAATTTAATCTTTCTTCTTCATCTGCTGATGGGGGAGCGCTGGCCTGATATCAATGAAATGGTGTCTAATGCTTTCAGTGCTCTGAAAATAGAGGTGTGAGAGTGCTGAAGTGGTGGTGAGCTGGTTAATGTGCGTGTGTACCGTTGGGGACCAAATGTTGCAGTGGCCAAAAAGACGTGCTTTTGCCTGTATCGCGGTGATGTGAATTGAAGTCGTAACTGGCTGTGGGCTATGCCACCCATGGTGAGGTTGGAAAATAAGTTAGGAATGCGTGTAACCTGTCTAACCCTTGGTAGGCAATATGTATTGACTTCTCTCTGCTTTTCTAGCACTTTAAGTAGGCTCTGTCTTATTGGATATTTGCATACATACCAGTTTATGGGAGGAAGAAGAAAGAATCCTAATAGTGTATGGTGAAATAACTGGTACAAACTTCTTCCTCCTGGGATCTTGTAATGAAAGTGTCTTTAGTAGTCTCCGGGCATGTATAAGTGAGGAGAAGTGGATACAGAGTGACAAGAAGAGATGATATTTTTTTTGTCTCTGAACGTAACAGCAATGCAATGATGCTGCAGAGGCTCTTCAAAGGCTGTTGGAGAGCGGAGCAGCTGCAGAAGGATACTGATGTATACAGCCACTTATGTGTGACATATGGGATACAGTACCTAAAGGGCTGCGATATGTCCCGGAGCAGTTCTCCAGGCTTGATGTCTTCATGCTGAGACCAAAAATGCCCTCTGGAGAGATGCTGTAGTTAAACATGCATTGCTGTGCTCAAATGTAGGGATCAGTGGATAAAATTCTCTGTGGAGCACCCAGGCCAAATAATTTAAAGTTATTTCTCTCTTGTTTTCCTAGAAACTTTTGCAAAATTCAAGAAAGCGCTCTTTCCTGCTCTAGGAGACAAAACTTTCCCATGTGGAAAATTTTCCTTAAAAGGAGACCACTGCGAGAGCATCTCAGCAGTTACAGCTGGGGAAGAGTGATGGAGAAGTGACTGTCTCTCTCCCTTTTCTCTCCGTCTTTCACATCCATCAAAGACTAATTTTTTTTTTTTCCTAGCCTGGCTTTGCCAGCTAAAAAGTTGGATTGGAAGCTCTGGTTGGGGGCAAGGTGTCTGGTGCATGGGCTGCACCAAGCTCCCAGCTTGGTTTGTGGGCAGATGCTCCCCAGAGACAAATGCATCTTGTGAATCTCTTGCAAATCTGCACCAGCCTTGGAGAATGGGATGCTCTAATTACATTTCTTGTCTCTTTGGCAAAATGCAAGCACTCCGGTTTAAATTAGAGTCCCTGATTGCGAGAGCCTGTCCTCGTTAACATTTCAATTGCAAGTCTGTGGCAGTTGTTTGCCTGCTAGAGCAGGGTCTGGGAGGGGAGCTCTGGCTGAGGCTCCCTGCAGTTGTCTCGTTTCAAATTTTCCTTTTGCTGAGTGTTTTTAACCAGTTCTGCATCCAGTTAGCATGTTTCTTTTCCAGTTTTGCTCCCAGGGTTGCACCCTCCTTGTGTTTCAGCAATTTCAGTGTGAAACAAGTTGGGAGGCTGTTCTTTTTTTAATCTTGGGCCATTGTTAGAGGGATTTGTGTTGGATTATGGCAAGAGGGAACGGTCGTCTGTGCTGATGCTAGACACGTTTTAGTCCTGGCTGCATTGACCTGTCAGGATGTTTTAAGGTATTAAGTCAGCTGACAACTGCAGTTAAACAATTATATTTTGCAACAGGGCTGAAGTTTAGTGGAGTTCTCCACCCTCTCTGTCTAGGTGTGATTCATGAGATAATTCACTGCCTGTGCTCCCAAATTGTTTTCCTTATCAATTATCACTTGTTCTCCAGCCTGTCATTACATGAGGCTGGAAGCTGAGCGCACTGACTTCCCCAGGGGAATGTATTTGCTTCTGAGGCTGCCGGCAGTGATGGATGGATTCACCTCGAGTCAGGTGCGGGCTAGAAATGCTCCTGCCAGTTCCTTCAAAATGATGCTGGGCAAGCATATAAACCCTGACGGATGGTGGCAATCCATCACTGCAGGTGTCGGGGTGATGTGGTTTGCAGCGGCTCACAATGGATGCCGGAGTGAATTGCTGGTTGCTTTTTCCGTGACCTTTTGGGGCTCATGATGATGCTCTTGGACCTGTTTTGTTCTCAGGGGTACCTGACTTGCATCCCACCTGCTTATTGAGGGCTAACTTGTAAAGCACTTCAGGACACCTTTGGAGATGAAGAGCTGTCTTCCTCTCCTCCCTTCACTCCCTCTGACTTGGGCTTAGATGAGACTAGTCACCTTACCTTTAAGAGGCTGTTTTTAATGGTGTTGCTCTGTCTTTGCTTTGTAAATAACTCCCATTAGCAACACCAGCTATCATACTGGAGGGGAAATTCTGGAAACACCTGCTGGTGTTTGCACATTAACGAGTGGTTAGTGCTAAAACTGCTTAATGAGAGGCCAGCACTCAACTTCTTATTAGTCCAGTGCCTCTGTGGCTTGAAAACAAATTAAATTTGAGATTTTCAACACTTGCAACCAATGTTTAAAGCTATTAGAGAGGCTGAAATGACTGCTAAAGCCCCTGTTATAATGGTTACCACTGACTGAAGTGTATTTCAGAGGTGCCTTGTAATGTTGAATGAAAGTGCTTCATAAAGCAAACAGAAAGCGTTGATATGCTGGAATGGGTTTGGGAGCAACTTCTGGACTTTCTTTTTTCAGAGGTCTGCAGTGAAGTTTGGGGCTGCCGTGAAGTTGTGAGGGTCAGTGTGGTCCAGGGAAAAAGGTCTGCCAGCCCTGGTGCTGATGCTGGGTGGGATCCTCTGTAGGGCTGGCTGCGGATGAGGGGACGTTGTCCCTGCTGGGAACAATCCCTTTGAAGCCTCCAGAGGATTTGGGGTCAGAAAAAGCAACAGGGGGGGAAGAAAGGCTCCAGCTTCTTCATTTCTGCAGGGGTCCAGCAACACAGGCTTGTTCAACATCTAATGTTGCCCTGGATGACCCCCCCCCACCCCGCCTTGGCAGTAAAATTACACATGTTGCTTTGTGTTTAATTAATGCACATTTCTTCTTCCTCTCCCTTCTTCCCTGTTCTGTTTTTCTCCCTCTTTCTGTGATCTCTTCTTGCTTACAAGGAGACAAATAGCTAAAATCTCTCTCCTTAAGAGCTGCAATGCAAGTAACATCAGACCGTTCAAACGCAAACTCCTTTTAACTCGGATATCTCACTTGCACTAGAGCTCACTGAGGACGATAAGTTCTTGTACTCTTGTTCCTGATGATGCGGATTTTAAGACAACACCAGACTAAGAAAGAGATTGTTTTTCCCCTGCGTCGAGATCTATAAAGAAAAGAGCTAGGTGACATTCACGGCACTTCTCAGAAACAGGGTGAGTGTGTTCCTTCTGCTGGGCACTGCTTATTCTTATTTTTTTCTACTTTTTTTAAAGTATGTGGGCAACTTTTACAGGACCAACTTGCTCAGGTACTGCTGGGCAGTACGTGTTAAAATTGAGTGGAAACTCCTGAAGGGGGAAAACAAAAAAAATTACAGGCTGTCATTGTTTGTTCTGTGTATGTCTGTGTCCTCCTCGGAGCAAGTTAAAACCTTCTTGAGCTCTGCAGCTCCGGTTTCTCCTCTCTTCTGATCTGCAGTGCCCCATGTATCTCCTTCTCCACGGTGAAGGGAGATGTTGATAACAGCATAAAAACCTGTGTCGGAGATGAGAGGAAGGACAAGATATAGCAAATACAGCTGGAGGGATACAAGTGAAATGAAGCGATTAATATGGTGTTAGACTTCTCTAGATATTGGGCATCCTGAACTCTTGCACAAATGAAGCTGCAGGGCACAGAGGTTGGGTTTTTCCTGGTGAGGGCTGGGCTGTCGCAGAAAACATAGGGGCTGGCTTTGGCCAGCTGTATGTTTGGCGCGGAGTTCGGGTTAGCTGTGCCAAATTAGGGTGTTTCATGACCCTGGGGTAGTGACGAGTCCAGCTGTTGCATTATAGACTGACTATTGCCACCCCCATCACTTCCAGACTTATCTGTGCAGCTGCTCTTTGTGCCCAGATTTAATTATAGCAGCCGTACCTAAAGATGAGTACGTCCCTCCTTGTGATACCACCCCCCAAATCAGCACCCACAGAGAAAATTCCCCTTTTTCCTCCTGCTAAATGAGTGACTGTCATTGAGAAGTGCTCTTGCTTCCCACGCAGGAGACCCATGAGAGTGAACTGATCCGTTGCTGCGTGCAGAGAGGTCAAGGGCATGGGGTGTCCCGTGTCACCTGAGGTCTGATCTGGCACCTTTGGATGGCTGCACTCGCTAAAAGACCCTTGGAGGTTTCAAAGGGGATGGGGGGGTGAGGTCTTTGTGCCGAAATGCTTGTATGGGGAATAAAAAGTTTGTAAAAACAAGGCTGACCACCCAGGGGAGTGGAGTATTTAATTTTACAAATGTCAGTTGGACCTTTTAAAAATCGCTTCTCCGTGTTGGAATGGATGAGACTATAGGGAGTGGTGACAAAACAGTATGTTTAAGGAAATCTTTAAGAAGGAGAGGGATTTGCAATCAGGAGAGGACTATCAATGTGGAGCTGAAAGGAAAAATTTGCAAGGGATGGTCTTCAAAATCATATCTCTTCTGTAGATGGAGGAGGCCTTCAAGATGCAAGATCAGCAGATCCATTAAATGCCACCCAGTTATCTCTGGAAAGTCAGTTCCTAGAAGAGAAAATGGTATCTTTTGAAGGATGGGAACGATGATGCCTTTGTATTGGAGGCATTGATCTTGGCAGATTCCTCTGGTATCTCCTTCTGCAAGCACCCCGTGGTTCAGCCTGCTAGGACAGTTCGGAGGGTTATGAGAGGTATGTCTGGTTTGAGACTGCCTGCAGTACCTATAGTCCTTGGTACCATATGGCTGTTCATGTACCTATATAGAGGAATTGTAGTGTGTTGCCTATTTCTTGGGTGTCTGAGGGGTGTGCCTCTGTCCTGGGAGGAGGCTGGGACCACATGCCTGGATGGAGAGCCCAGGGTCTGGCTCAGCATGAGAGAACGGGAGTGTTGTACAATGTCCCCCCCATCCATGGAGCTAGCTGAGGATTGTTCATCTCCTTTATAAAGGAAGAAGATTGGTTTTTTTTTGGTGTTTGTTGGTTGTGTGTTTTGGTTTTGTGTGGTTTTTTTGTTTTGTTTTTTTTTTTTTTTTTTTTTTTTCTTTGAGAGCTTTGGAGCCCTGGGGAGTGCAATCCTCAGGGATGGATGGTGTTGCAAAACCAGCTCTGAAAATGTGCTGGTGTGTTTATTTAACCTAAAGCTGCTGCTTTTTGCTGTGGTGGTGATAGCTATGCCACCACGTGTGCAAGAGGAAAACTGAATTTCTTCATTTGCCTGTCAAATACAGCAGTGGTCACTTCAGACATCAGACATGGGGCTGGAGGGGCAGTACCAGACATGTCCTGTTTTCTCCTCGGATAACATGGTCATGGCATGCAGCTGTGCAAAACGCATCTCCTGGGTTGGTGCACAATAACATCCGTGTAAAAGCTGTGCTCTTTTCAGTCCTTTACGTGAACAGGGATTGACTGCTGTCCCAGCCCATGATGACTGGGTTGAAAATCCCGGGGTTAAATAAGCTCTGTTCTGTGCTGTTCTCGACATCCTGGCCCTGCCTATCCCGTGTCTTCTGCCAAGTAGGCTTATGCTTAGCAACATGTTGGCTGACACATGTTTTGGTAGCCAAAAGTTCTGGTTTTTCTGGAAAAGGACCAATAAGCATCGTGAAAACGCTACTGTTAGCTGCACTGTGCTGGCAGGTGGGGTCTGGTCCTCAGCTCCTGGTTTGCCACTACTCTTGTCTTCAAAAGGGATGTACCTGCTGTTTTTCTGTCGCATTTTGGTGGTGTGCCTCAATTAATGCTTCTGTCTATACATCCAGCCTGCCCCAATTTTAGTTGTAAGGGGATGGGTCTAGAGTCTGCTTTTTTTTTTGCCTCCCTCCTTCTTTCCTCTTTCTTTATCAAACTTCCCCTTTCCTGTAGTCTCTATGCTCTGGGGGGAAGCACGAATGAGATGTTGGTCTGTAAAGGCTTTAGGATCTCTCTTCTACAGTGTTTCTCATCTGATGGGAGGCCAAGGCTTTTGGAAGTTGAGCTTTCACGCCCTTTGTCAGCGTTGACTCTGAGGATTCCAGCTTTTCCCATGGCTCCAAGGTTGATGTATCCAGTATCCACCCTTTGAGTGCACAGGAGCTGATCTGCTAGGCCTGCGAGAAACCCTTGAAGTAAAAATATTCAAGATAAAAGGATTCCAATCTTTTTTACCCTTATGGATTTATGAAGACAAAAATCTAAAAGGCAGTATACTGAATTTGCTTCTTCCTGTGTACCGTCTCATTCTGTAAAAGCACTTCTGTATTTTACCTGGTTGATTGACTTTGCAGTGTTTTAAGATAAGAGTGGTTTGGGGTTAGCAAAGAGCATACAGACCTTGCCTTGTTGGCCTTTGTTGGATATCACTGATGCATGCTTGAAAGGTTATGGGGGCAAGTTTTTGATCATGCATGGGTTGTCTTCTCTATTAACCTCTCAAAAGACAAGACCCTAGTAAGTTATTTTTCAGATGAGTTGAGCAGTGATGAATGACTCAACCCTTCAAAGTCCAACTCTAAGATCATTTGGCTGAAGAGAAGTAGCAATGTAGGAGGAACCGTGGTAGGTTATGCCTCTGGGTTGTCTGGATGTACGCTTGGTTGGCCATGCCAACAGCCTCTGCTATAAGACATGAGATGTACTCTGGACACTAGATTGGAGACTGGGGAACAAAAGTTTCTCACCCTAGCATGGCACAAGATTCCACTTTTTTCAAGGACTGGTGCTAAAATTAGATCCTCATAGTGCAAAGACACTGGGGCATTCCCAGCAGTCTCAAATTATGTCCTAATTTAAGGTAACCCACAGCTCCTCTTGGTCAGGAGGATGTTAAGAGGATGTTAGGATGCCCACTGCTTCTGAAAAGTAGATTGCTGCTTATGTGAATTTGGATGATGGTTTCACTTCCACGTGTGACAACAGCTCCCAATGTTCCCACTTCTGTGCTATGGGGTAAGGCTTCCCTTAGAAAAGATATTGTGAAACTTGCATTAATACACAACTTTAAAGAAGAATCCTAACTCTTATTTAGGATTTTTTTTTCTTCCCTCTTCCAGTTGTCTTGGGATAAAGATGTGGTCTTTGAGCCTAGCTTTATAAAGAAGTGTCTGTTGCAATTTCATAGCTAGATATAAGTAAATGGATTCCAAGTGTTAAGGGAAAAAGTCAAAAGTCTTTTGACTTTTGACAAAGTCTTTTGAAATCCTGATCTCAGTATCAGGGACAAATGTAAGGGACAAATAGCCTAAATTTACTGGGACTTTTATACCATATTGGGCAAATCATGTTTGCAGAACTGCTACTTTTTTTTAATATGGCTTATCTTAATGGGATACCAGTTACAGTCATCAGCTGGAGAGCCATGTGTCAGATTAGGCTGGGCAAATGACACATTGCAGACTGGGGCTGGATGTCTGGAAGACAAGATGATAGCTAGAGGTGTGCCAATTTTTATTTTGTTTAAAACCACGAGTGCAAATGCACCTGCTTCCAGTTGGTGCCATGTATTCAATGGAAACACTTGTGCACAGCCCACCTAGATGCTGGGCCAAATTGGGGTGATTCAAATATGCCAGGAGGTGCAAAGACACCTGCAAAACCAGAGGTGACCCCCAAATAAAAGGAGTGCCTGTGACTTGTCGTCATGCACCCGGTGCTGCAGCTGGTGGGTGGATTGGTGTGGATTAAGGTGCACTTAAAATAATCAGGCAGCCTTCTGAGTCAGGGCAGTAAATAGCTGCAAAGAATAATTTAATCATTTCCCATGTGATGAAGACCAAAATCCTTTCTATTTTGAAGTAGGGATCATGGTAGTTTAACAAATGCATGAAGGCAGCTGTGGTAAATGTACCTGTAACTGCAAATCACTCTGCTGCCTTTTAGTCTCAAACAGCGCTGCTTTATACTACGGTGGGTCAAAATTGAGTATGTCAGGTAGAGTACAGAAATGGCTTGCAAGCCTCTTAACTTTGGATGTAGCTGTTCAAAATGCAAAGTGCTGGTGTCTTCTAATTGGAAATGAATTCTTGTGTAGCATCCCGCGTTGCATCCACCTTCCCACCAGGTCTTGGTTAGAGTGGGGAAAATGCAGCTAAATACTCAAAAGTATTTTGATTTTTGAGAGTTGGTGGAGAGAAACAGTGGATGTTTAGACAAGAATTCATCTGACAGGGTAGCTATCTATTCTTCTTGCTTCTTGAATATTTCGTGCAATAGTGGTCATTCTGGCAGCTCTGGAAAAGTAAAATAAGTGCATCTTAGGTTCAAAGAAAAGAAAACAAAGTGCAAAAAGTACTTCCTAGAGCCCCCCAGTAAAGTATCTGCTCTGAAAAAGAGACTTGGGAACTTGGAGTTTTGTTTTCCAGCCCTATGTCTGGGTTTATTGCCTTTTTTAAAGAATTATTCCTAGAAACAGAAATTGCCTTTTTTGGATGGCTTTACATAGTGTTGAGAGAATGAGCCGATGTCCATCCTCCTGGAGAGCACTGAGTATAGAGAAGAGGTCAACCTGTCCCAAAATCGAGAGCTTACGCTCTTACCTGGGTGGTCAGAGAGAAAAGATGATCAGGAAGGAATTAGTAAGTGGGGAAAAAAAAAAAATAAAATACGGACATGCTTCAGGGAAAAGATCATTTAGCAAACGTACTGGTGAATTTTTGAACTGTTGGCTTGCTCGTGGGATTGTGATGAAATACTTTCTGTGCGTCTTCTGAATTGGTGAAAAAGAGGCTTTGAGCTTAGTGATTCATGTAGCAACATCTTGAGCTTTGTTTAAACACTTTTGTCTGTGATCATAGCGCTGGCTTGAAACAGGATTATGGTTTGTTTTTCTTGGCTTCCTGAAATTTTGCTTAAGGAGGACTTTAGCTCTATTATTAAGCCGTATTTACTATGCAAGGACACTTAACACCGATGATGAAAGCTGGTGAAATAATTCATGTGACTTTTGTGTGTTTGGCTACTGCTTTATATTTGTTATAGCTTTCTACAGTAGATTTGCTTTCATATAATTTGGTGGGAGGAAGGTTATATACATATGAATCTAATTATTTTAAATGGTAGGCAAGGAGTCCTCCATAGCTGTGTCCTCTGTCATTCCTGTCTGCAAAATTGCAGCTATTTATCCTCCTCGGGGTCCTGTTGTAGTCAAATTCCAGATGTCAGAGTTTGCTGAGTTTTAAAAATGATTTTAATTTTCTCAGAGGTCTAGAGAGGGTGTCAGGATTGATTTGCTGCCTGTGAATAGAGACTTTACTTTTGTGGGCCCCAAGCTTGAAGGACAACTTCAGGGCCACTGGGTATCTTCTCATAGGCTTTGCGAATGTTGAAAACCAAATTATCCAGATCCGTCTCTTCTTGAAAATGTTACTTTTCCTGTAGAGACATGGAGAAGGCTTGTGGTGGAAAATGCAATACATTGGGTTACCTTGATGCAACTGCTTGTGCCTATAAAATGTCCTGACTGCTGTCGTCTCAGAGCCAAACAAGTGCAGGCATCCTGTGATGGGCTTGGTGTGAGAAGCAAATATTTTTAATTATTTGAAGGGCTCATAAACAGTATTGTGCCTTTTATAAGCAAAGAGAGGTCAGAGTTGTAGACTGCTGAAAAATTCAAGACTTAACCTCTTGTTTCCCTGTTTTTGAACTGCAGGTGGGGGCAAAAATAAAATACAGATGCAGCAGAGATCTACTTGGCTGTTGCGTGAAGTTGATTGTTATGATTCCTCTGGAAAAACTTTCCTGGTATTGTTTTTTAGGGAAAATGGACCATATTTCTATGAATCAGTTGTGCTATTTTATCCTTGCTCCCTTCATCTCATCTAGTTCTTCCTTTTTACTTGGTCCCAAAGCTGGGCATGTCTGCTTACTGCACTTGTTAAAGAAAAAGTAATTTTTCTGGCTGGGAGTGAATCCTTGCAGTACACGGTTTTGCCTGTTTGTGGATGGGGAGGAGAAATGAAGTGCAAAGGGGTCAGGTTGTGTTTTGGGAGGTTTGCTGGACTTTTCTTGCTGCAGGTACCACCTTTTTCTTGGCTATTGAGCAGCATTCCTTCTTCGTGGCTGAAGGTAGGTGTGATCTCCTTTCACACGCCCATGAAACAGAGCGAGAAAGGAGAAGACCCTCTGCAGAAAGTGGGGAGAGTTCACGCATGCAGGACTTGCACGTGGTCCAAGAAAACATCATCAAGATATTGCTCCAGGCCAGTCTGCCCTGCTGGAGGAGATCACAGTTCAGTGTTTTACTGGCATCCTGATTTTCCCTTGCCTTGCTCGGTGTACAGGGATGTTCAGTACAATTGTTTTCAAAATGCTGATATTATTTAGTGGCTGTTACTTGAACCTTGATACAGATCTATCGATTCCTTTAGCCTTTCTGTGACTTTCCCTCTGGAGCATCTGATGACAGTTCATCCTTGGAAAAGGCTGAATTGTTTTCTTTGAATATGTTATGCTAAAAAAAACTTTCGTTCAGGAGTACAAAACTGGGCTGGAACAGGTACCCAGGGTGGTGGGAAATTAGATAAACCAAATTATTGGGGAGGGCTTGTAAGAGGTGGAGAGCTGACCGGGTTATGGACTAAGCAAGCAGTGAATCTTCCTCCAGCGTATGCCTTGTGTACAAGCGCTGCCATGTGTCCTCAGAAGACAAAGCTGTGTCTCTGCCCCAAAGGACAACTTTTTTGGGGAGGACTTCTAGATTTAGGGGAGTCCCTCTAGCTGTTACAGTTGCTTTTTATTATTTGGGGTTTTTTTGAAATTTTCTACCATAGGTGCTTTCAAAGCTACAAAACAGCTTTGTGTGTTTATCTTGTCAGCAAACTAGGACCATAATGAGAAGCCTCCAAACACGTATTGTCAGGCCTATGGTTTTCACATCTGTCTGTCCCTGGCAGCGGTGGCTGGACAGACCTCAGCTGAGGAGCGAGGCTGATGTAACTTTCCAAAGTTTGGATGCTCAAAAGCTTGCAGTGTGCTCTGGCTGGTCAAACAGTCCCAATGTTTGGGTAACATGAACCACAGTCAGGGTTGTGGGAAGCTCTAGACACCACGTTGGGTCCACAAAAGATGTGGAAAGGGAAATGGAAACCCTACATCCTGCATGAACACCTGAGTCTTGGCAGATGCTGGTCCAACCCTGGGGAGGAGGGTGGAAACTGCAGTAGGTTTGCCCCTCCTTGCTTACCTTTCCCTTCCACATAACTTTTCTGACTCAGTAGACATCTCTGAGGTACTCACTCTAATCTAACAGAACATCTGTGCAACTTCCAGCACCTATTTCTGCTGGTCTAGCCCATGGAGACAGATTTGCTCCTTCAAAGATCCCAATAAATGCAGGATTTGCTAAGGCAAAATCTTTTTTCCCTGATTTAACTTGGTCAGCTTGGGCTGTGTTGTAGCAAGGAAAGTTGGTGTCTTTCAGTGAAAGGCCGCGTTCCTGAATTACTGTATGGAGGAGTTTCTCCCCTCTCTCTCCTGTCTTCGCCATCAACCACCCAAATGGATTGGTGGAGATATTTCCCTTGCATCCCAGTCTGAGCTGTCATTGCTTCTGTATTTATCATCATGGAGAGGGGATCTTTTGCCTCCTGCTTCTGTTTTTCCCCTTGCATAGATGAGCAAATGTTCTGACTTGTGGGGTATTTTCTTGGCCAGTACAGAAAGATTATTTTGTTAAAAAGATGCTGTTGGAGAGAGATGCCTGTGCTGCCAAATATTTATTGTAAAATTAGAGTGAATCCTAAATGTAATAAAGAATAAAAGGGAGGTACCATGTATCACTGTTTATGGCATTATGATAATTATGCTTCCAAAGCAGATTTTTAATTTGTACCCTGCTAGAGTTGTTAACTTTAATTTATACTCCAATAAACCTATAGATTGTTGCTGCAGGCAGGCATGTTATATCGGGCCAGACCTGATAATTTAGAAGCAGTTTAGTAAGCTCAATAGCATCTACGGTGCAATTGCTTTTACAGGCTTGTTTATCCCATTTTGCACTACCTTGTTTGTCTCTGGTGTGCTGCTGTGTTCTGAATTTATTGCCACAACCCAGGAATTGCTTGTGTAATTTCTCTTGATGCGGGGAAATGAGCCTGTCCACGTGGTGATATGACTTGCTTCCCAACCTCTCTGTGCTGGAGAGGTGACCCTTTGAGGAGACCCTTAGGAATAGGTGTGAGATGGCAGTGATGAAAGGGGTGGTTGTGGGCTCATTTCTGCCTTGATTTGTAGCTTTTGTAGATCCTTTTGCTCGAAGTTTGTTGGCTGGCAGATCAGAACTTCCTTTGTTGCTCTTGAATGCTTTCTGGGAAGCAGCTTGGTTGGAAGAAGCTCTTGGGGAATTTTTGTTAAAATGAGAGAAAAGTAGGAGAGGTATCCTCGTGCTCTGTAGGGAGCACGGCCAAAGCTTTTGGTCACCCAGACCGTGTAGTATCAGCTGGAAGTCTAGAGATAGTCAAGGTGCTTGTGTTATTCACGATCCGGTGCGGTGAAGATGTCTGCGTTATGTTTGAGGAATAAAGACCTTGAGTTATCTGAAATCCAGAGAAAGATGGGACTATTTTGGCTGAGCCTTGATGAATGAAGGCAAGAAACTTGCTCTAAAGTCATGTCCTGTGGCTTTCAAAGCTGTTTGGGGATGTTTAGCCCTTGCAACCAAGCTTTCTGCAGAGTATCTGTGTGAGCCCTGCTGATTCCAAGTCCATAGCTGGTGCGGGGATGGTGGTTATTTAGAGGTTACTTTGCCCCAAATAGAAGATCTGGCTCTCCTTTTTAGCAAGTGTTTGGTGACTCTAACCTAGGAAACCTCCCAAGCGATGGTTGTTTGAGGTATAAACGTAGTAGTGCCTATTGAAAGGGTGAAGCTGAAATACTTGGAAGAAAGATGAGCTCATCGTACTGAGCCCTTCCAACTGAGATGGAGTGTCCCTTAGATGGATTAGGAAGATTTCACACTTGACTGTGGACCTTGACCTCCCTGCATATGATGGTGGAGTAGTGGGATGCTCAACTCTTTACTCCACCAGTGCAAGCAACAGATTAAAGAAGAAATCCCTTTTATTTTGTTGCTATATTGAGACCTGTGACAAAGCAGAGATGTGATTTCATTCAGTACTGACTTGTATACTCCATTTATTACCCAAGCATAGGCATAAAGCATTTTTTGTGTACCATAGAACTTAGTTTTGATAAGGTGGAGTTTGCTGTTTGTTTTTTTTTTTTTTTTTAAAAATACCTACCAGCAGAAAACTCAGAGTCGATAAGGTGGAGTTTGCTGGTTTTTTTTTTCTTTTTAAAAAATACCTACCAGCAGAAAACTCAGAGTTCAACCTTCTTGTCCAAGCTGTTGTGTGATTCCGACAGATTTATTTTATACTCTTTCTTGCATGACCCCAGGCAGCTACTGCATCTGTCTTGTGGTTTCCTACAAACACATCTGCTGTGTGAAATGGCAGTCACTGGGGAACACTGCAGGCTAATAACTCACTTTTGCAGACAGCATTAAGCATATCAAGAAGAAAAAGATTTGGCCACAAGCATAAATCTACCAGTTCCTCTGAAATCTAAATCGTTCACTGGAGACCTTCTGATGCAGGCGATGTGCAAAGAGAGAGTTTCAGTCTGTCTAATGAGCACAGCCCAAACTTCTGGACAAGAGTTGGAGGACCACCACCAGCGAGGAGAAAGCACCGAGGCACCATCTTCCCAGCCATGCAAATGATTGCTGAATAAATACTTTCAGTGAATAGTCAATTGGTACTGAGCAGAACCAAGTGTGAAATTGGTCTGAGCTGGTTCTGTTCTTAAACCTGAATTAACCCATGGGCTTTGGCTGAGAGGCGAGTGAATTTAGCTCGTCATTTCCCATTCATGCGCCCTATGCCTCTGAGTATTTCCAAGCGGAGAGAGACCTTTCCATTCCCTTGTTGCATTTTTTCAGGCATGGATGTATCAAGTCAAAGGGAGATGTTGTACTCCAAGACATACCCAAGAATATGATATGAATCATGTAAGGGATCAGCAAGCTCAATTTGCTCGGTTAAATGGTCCGGCATCTGTTATATTGGAGACTTGGCTAAACTGGATATTTTAGCCCCTGTCTCTGGCAACAATTACCTTGCTGGAAATACCAACATCCATATGCAGTTCTCCATGTGGCTTCCGAATTTGAGGCTGGGGGTGGTGGGGGTATCACATTCCACCTTTTTCCTGTCTCTTGCCTCCTGCAAGCTCAACTGTAAATTAGGTTGGGCTGTGGTCACAGCCTGCTTCCAGGCTGCTGCCATGTGATTTATTAATGCTATACATATATATATTTTTTTTGTCTGGCATAGTGCAATTGTTGCATTAGGCAGGACTTTTGTGGGGGTCCTGGGCTGGAGAAATCGGTTTCCTTAATGGATTAACAATCATCAGAAAAGCTTTGCTCATCAAAGATTCATGTCCTTTTGCTGGTGGAAAAAATATTTGTAATGCCAGGCAGGAACTGGCTCTGTCTTTTTATTCTCTCAGTCCTTTGTGTTGCTCCCAGGGCTACTGGCCACAGCCAGCAAATGCTTTGGGAAATGCCCCCTGTGATATGAGACAGGTAATTGAAAATTCAGCTCTCTTTCAGGCGTGGGTTGATGGTATTAGCTGTCCTTGAACTTTCAGGATCTAATGGAGATCATTTGGAGCTAGAATGTCAAGGGAGATGGTGGAAGAGCCTTTGTTTGAATAATTCAAGCAGAGTCTGAATGAAGTCCGGTGAGGAATAATCCTGTGTTACTGGAAATCACGGTCCATGGGCATGTAATTGCTGGACAGCTGTGCCCATCCAGGAGATGGGGCTTGGGGCCACCTTCCTTCAGTGACCAAAGCTCACAGTTCAATCTCTCTTGCCTTTTCTTTGTCATGAGTTTCCTAATAAAACATAACCAGTTTGATATTAAATGTGACAAGAAAATTGGAAAGATTACATCCCTTAGGGAGTCGGGAGCTACTGCTTGTACTTAGCTTTTGAGCTATTACTTTTCCTTTTATTTGCCTCTTCTAATTGCTGCAGTATGTTTGGTACTGGAGTGAGTCCAAGACGAGTCTCTTCTTGAGCTTGTAGACTTACACAGCAGATGCACCTCCTGAGCTTCCATCCCTGTTTTGGATAGGAAGGGACAAAGAGTCCTTACGCATTTCTGCAAAATACCCGTGATATTCTCTTAGCAGATTTGAAGCATTAATTACCCGACTGCTGAAGAGTGATTTTTATCACGTCTATGAAAAAATCGGAAGTATGGCTTTGCAAGTGCTATATTTAGAAGTTCCATCAGTGCCACTGGAATGGGAGCCAAGATGCCACAGATCATCCAGAGATTTCCTGTGACAAAGAAACCTGGATTGTTTGGACGGGCGTCCTGCAGACAGGCAGTTGACAGCCTCGCGTTTGGCCGTGGGTTTGTAAATCAGGCTTTACTTTTCCATTGCCCTGCGCTTTGTGTAGGCAACATTGACTGTATTGCCAGTATGAACAATATGCGGGCCATAAGCAGGTGTCTTATACCTAGCATACCTTGATATAATTAGTCATAATTATGAACCATGGCTGCCTTACTCTTAATTGAAATATTAAGCATCCTTTCCTCACCAACTGTTTCTCACTGGAAAAACTTGGATGCTCCAAGATGCACTGGAGAGCTCAGGGCCCAAAAAACCCCAGCTAACAAGTAAAGCCAGATCTATGTTCTGTTGCAGACCATTCATCCCCCAAAGCGTCTACCTCAACGATACAGTCTTCTGCTTAGGGATTTTCGATGTCAAAGCCCACGGAGATGACAGATGCCTTCTCAGTGACTCTGCATATAGCTTTCCTTCTGTGGGTTTTGTTGCACAAGCAATTATACTCTTGCAGGGAGAGGGAGAGAAATGGTTTGGAAAACTTGTTTTTGACGAGGTAAAAATTAAATTAATGTAGAATCCAATTTTTTTTTTCCTCTTTACCATGCTTTTGTCTCCGCTTGTTATTCCTTCAAGTCCAAGATATTTGTCATGGTCTGAACAGAGTAGGAGGAGAAAAAATTGCTTCTGATAGTAATGGAGTCAGCAGCCCTTACAGCATCTTGACTGTCTGCCAAGGCTCCCTTCCATCGTGTAACAAGAAATAGATCGAAGAGCTGCTTTTAAATTTCTGAAGTGGGGAAAAAAAAATGCCTGTGGCAACCTGCATGCCCAAGCTCGACCTCTCTGCAAGGCTCTTTCACTTGAGGAAAGTACCTTGAAGGGTGTTCACATACTGAGTTGTTAATGCCTGGATGTGTTTCACCACCTTGCTTCTCTCCTGCCACTTGCACTGCAGTTTTTATTAAGAAGAAGATACCCAATGAGAGCTGCTTCTGACTGTTTTAATGCTTCCTTGGGAAGGGTTGTTGGATGCAAAGTCTTGAACTGATCTCTGGAAACTCTAGGTATTGAGTCCTACTGTCCCTTGCCCTGGTACTCCAGCTTCTACGCTTGGATGTTGAGGATGTTATTGGCCTGCCTGCTGGGTTACCTCGTGCCTTAAGGAGCTTCATACAGACCATGACTTGCTGTGGATGAATTGGGATGAGAAGGGAGCAGTACCCTCCAATGGATGTGGCAGTCCATGGCCATTACACAAGGCTGTGCTCGAACAGCTGGACTGATACCCCCACCATTCAGGTCATGGCCCTGTCTCTCTTGATATCCAGTAAGATATGAGAATAAATTAATGTCAGATGAAAAACAGCCCATGGGGAAACAACTTTATTCCTGTTAAGCATCATGGGGAGTGCTAATGAAAGCCCGGCCAGATAAGTTTCCTGGTACAGCTTTCAAAAATATGAGAGAAGATGGTATATCAGGATCTGAGCTGCAGGGGTGGGATGCTGCTGTGATGTCCCCCACTCCTTTTCCCCCTGTTTGCATAGCTTCATGGCTTGCGTCCTCCTCCTGCATCTCTGATTCCCAGCAAGGGGCTAAATTGTTGGGAAAGCGATGCTGTCTGCCTCTCTGGATCAGCCGTGAATTGGAGGTGGGTTTTGTGCGTTGCAACACAGTGCCTAGCTGATGCAAACCAGCATAAAGTGGAAATAATTGATCTCCTTTCCCACCCGGCTCTGTGCAGGGAGGAGGCAGCACATCCACGAAACACTGGTGCATGCAGAGCCCTGCAGCTGTCTGCTTCTGTGACTGCACCCTTTCTCCCTTAGCTGCAAAAATCAACATTTACACCCAAGGAGGCCAGTCCTGCTCTTACTGAGCTGTTTATCACACTCTGATGCTCACAACATTTTTGGCTCCTCTACGAAGGAGCCTGTTTTTATGCCAATAAAGCAATTTGTGAGCAGTTGATTTTTATTAAACTTGTGGACAGTTGAGGAAGTGAGTATTGAAAAAAAAATATATAGAAATTCTCTGGACATGCTAAATTTGTGGTAGTGTTGGGGAGAGCTCAAACTCTGCTGCTGTTTATCATGGAAGGTAGATTGTGACTTGACTTATGTCGAGGAAAGACATTCCTTTGGTGAAGGATCGTTGAATGCAGGCTTTATACCTCGGTACGATGCAGGTTGTGCCTAAATTTGGACTGAAGCCAATGACTGCCTTAGTCTCCCACAGCAAGGGAGATGCTGTGCGTGGTTTCCGTAAGAGTATCTTTTGCGATGGGTGGTGACACTGTGGGCAGTGCCTGTGTCATGATCTATTCTTGTGCTTGGAAATATTTTTTATTAGCATGTATCCTAGATGTGAAGCCAAAACCCATGTCGTTTGTTGTCTATAAAATCCCAGGCTGCAAAACAGTGATGCTTTGGGAATTCTTTCCCTGCATACTTCTCTGAGCTGTTTTTTCCCATGCACAGTATCTGTCTGGTCCATCCATCTCCTGGCCAGACCAGTGGCTTTATCTCCAACTTGTTAAATACCTGTGGTGGGTTGTGCAAAGAGATTGTGTGAAAGCAGGTTGCTCACTCAAAATGTCCAGTGTCCCGTAGGAGAGCTGCAAGGTTAGCACTTCTGCCTGGCGTGTTTTACAACCAACGAGCGGTGAACCAGGAAAAATCTTGAACTTTGACTGTCTGGGTTATTTTCAATGTGAGCTCTTTTGAACTTCCAGGATATCTCCTCTTCAGGTTAGCTTCTTAAAGGAGAGTGGAAAGTCAGGCTGGTTGTGATGAGCTTGGAAAAACACTCTCAAGTACAGCGAGGTACAGAGACAGTGGTATGGCAGACTTGCTATTTCTGTAACACCTGCTACTGCAGGAACTGAAGTACTTTAATCAATGTGCAGCGCTTGATGAGAGGGATAATTATTCCCATTTTTACAGAGTGAGAATGTGAGAGAGATTAAAATGCCTTTTCTGAAATAGCAAACAATTTTATGGCGAGGAAATGAACTGAGCTTTCTCCCCAACGAGCATCCTTCCAGAATGTTTTGGTTGTCTCCAGGGGCACCCACTGGGCATCCCAGCAGAAATGTGAAGTTTGCTCTGATTCTAGAAAGGTGAATCAGGAATGTCCCTCTCTTGGATAGGGATGAAGTTGGGGATGTATACAGAGATGAGGCTCCATACCTCATCTCCCTTGCGATGTCTCCTGCTCGTTGCGTGTCTTTGTGCTTTGGCTGCAGATGTTCATATGGTAAATGAAGAGAAGAAAAATAGATTTAACTGGGCAGTGCCATTATTTTGGGATTTGAACAGTTCATGTGCCGGCCTGCTGTTGGAAAGCACCATGAGACAAAGCTGTTGCAATACCTTTTTCAGCACTTGCATAGAGCAATTGGGCTCTCGCTACTGTTTAAAACAGGATGGAAATGACTTACTTCTCTTGTCTGCGAGATGGATGCTTGCGTTTCAGTCATGGTGATGGTTACTGAAAAGAAATAGCTGCCGGGGGATCTCACGGCTTCCCTCTAGACAAGCGTGGCAGAGTTGCTGTTATATAATTCGACTTTGCTATGCCAGAATTATAAACATCACAGAAAATGCCCAGTTGCAACAACACTGATGTGTGATTTGTCAGAGCTGCTGGAAAGTGGAAGGGCGACCTTGTGTAAGTCAGAGCTTCAGCTTCTTTGCTGCGGTTTTTATTAGCCAATAATTTTTGCTCATTGTCATCATCATTTTTGTGCCTTCCGGACAGTGATTTCTGAATAACACAAACATTTAGATATCTACTGCTTTATAGCTGTCCTTGCTGCTGTCCTCAGCTGGAGTCCAGCTGGCCCATCAGGCGGGATAGCTGGATTAGCCCTTGCAAATGCCTTTTTAAGCTGTCGTTGCCTGTCACTTGTGGCACTGATGGAGAGAGAAGAAAGAGCCTGTGTGGATTTCCACATGGGGAAATGTTCTGGTTTGCTTTTTGACACCACTCTCATTGATGCTTCTCGTTTAGCTTTCTCCTTCTGTATCTGCTGGTTTGGGCATGGTCCTCTCTGCAGCTGGACCAAAACGACCACTGTGAGACAAGCTTGGCTTTGGGGATGGTGGATTTCACATCCATGGCCTGTCACCTTGCGTGGAGGTACAACATGCTGGTATCTGTTGTTCATATAAAGCAGGGAGCCAAGCAAGATTTTCCTAGGCCCAAATTGGGTCTAATCTGGGGTGTAATACAGGAGTTCTTTCATATTGCCACTGCCAGGGTGAGCTTCTTAGTCATTTTGGGAACATCTACTCCTGCTCTCTGTGCCTCTCTCCTTTGACTCCCTCTCCTTTCAAGTTGAAGGCTGTTTGTCTTTCCTTTTGAGGGAAGGTGGAAGACCTCATACTGATATCAAGACTGGCACCCATTGCCTCTTTTACTGTCAGGTTTTTGTCTTCCAGAACTGCCTGGTGATGCTCTCACTCTTTCAATCAGCAAAGAAATCCTTGTGTGTTTTTTTTTTTATTGCGCCAAGCATCACGTTAAAGTAGCATTTTTAGAGTTTGGTTTGGAGACGTTTGCTGCTAAGAGTAAGATGCAAGGGAAAGAAATTGTCCAAGGAATAAGCTTACTGGCTGTTTCTTCTCTCAGTCCAATCCTTCACCCTTGAATCTGTTTGACATCTGTATCAGGCTATTTGGGATGGGACTATTTGCTCTGAACCAGAGCATTTTACAACAGAATTCCTGTAAACTCTCCTGAATTACAGTAATTCTCTTTAAATAGGGATAAATATTCAGTATTCTATTCACCATTCTTCCTAATGAGAACCATGCTTATTAAACTCATAAACACCAAACCGGGAAGAGCTGGAGGCACGTCAGAGCCTGGGAATAGACTAACGTGGACAAACTGCAGAAGCAGTCTGGGGCCAGGACAGAAATAGGATCAGCAAAGGCAAATGCGGAGCTGTTTCCCCTGGCGTTGAGTCATCTGTTGAGATGCGGGTTAGTTGGGCTATAGCTTTGCTGAAAGTGTCTGGGGCTTTTGATGACTACAACCTTTTCTAGGCCTGGCATAGGACCCATTTAGCCAAATGTTGTATTTCCAACTGGGGCCAGAAGGGAGACAGGTAGGGAAAGACCTTCCAAAACCCCCAGGATGTGCACAAAACGATCCTCCTTCTGGTAATCAGGTTTTCTGATATTTCTTGAGTAAGAGGTGGTACTAAGGCTATTATGTTTAATACCTTTCATTGGCTGTATTCCTAGTTAACTTGCATAGTGCTTTTTTTATTAAACCTGCTTTTATTAAACCTGTTTTTTAATCTTAAACCCATTACCCCAGGATGTTGGTGCCTTAATTAAAAGTGAACCATAAGCTGAATGCAAGTCAACAATGTCATGTGCCTGCGAAAAGGACTATCATGAGACTGGGATATGTTAGCAGGAACAACATCCTGAGGAGCCATCGAGGATGCGGTCCTGCTGCTGCTTGATGCTGATGAGAGCTCAGCAGGGATGCTGTGCCCAGCGAGATGCTCCACTTCAGGCAAGGCTTGGACCTCATCCATTTGGTCTGTGCAAGCCTGATGGGCTGTGTTTTGTTTTTTTTTTTTTTTTTCTAGATGAACCTCACCAGTAGAGAGTGAAAGAGCTGGACCTATTTAGACTAGAAAAGGCAGCTGCCTCCCCTCGGCCTCCAATTACGTGAAGCGTTTGGTAAAGAGAAGGGGAATAGTGCGTCATTAGCGTCAGTAGTAAGTTTGTAATCCTCGAATCCTTCCATCAGTATGGCCAGAAGCACCGAGTATCTCTTTTTATGTTGTTTGGGAAAGATCCAGTAGATTAAAAACACGTTGTCAGGAGCTGTGAAAGTAGAGTAAATCATGCTGTGGGGGGTAGATTGGGGAACCCCTGTTGCTCTGTCCTGTTTTCTCATGAATCAGGGGCTCCCTAAGGGATTTTTGTTTACCTCTGTGCTGAATGAAAGAGGGAGGATGTAACTGCAGGAGGCAGAGCTGGTCCAGGACATTATTATTGCTGCAGAAAGGCCCCTGGGGCCACTAAGAGCCAGAAATGGCCCTGGCTGCAGCTGTGCACAGGCTCTGGAACGGCGCAGGAATTCCCATCGTAGTGCCATTGAGAGTTGCCAGCGTTTTTTGTGCTGAACACAGCTACTGGGACACAGTTAGATGTTACCTCTGTTCAGTGAAGTATACCTAGAGAGAAGCTGGTCCTCTGTAATGGCAGAGTTGGGGTGGGAAAGGAGAGGCAGGCAAGTATGGGTTATCCCTTAGTTTGGACACCTTTATCCCTTCGCTTGCTACGTGGGCAAGCAAAACTGCCTGATTGCTCCTCAGCTTTGCAAGGCTGCAAGCCCTGAAGCCTGGAGAGAATTAGCGGTCCTGCCCGACTACCCTTTCTGGTTGTGTTTTGGAGACCGGGAGCCGAGGTGTTTTACAAAGTGTAATAATGTTATTTTTAGAGATTTGGCTTTCTTTTTGTTGCATCTGCTGATCTACAGTTCAATTACGGCAGCCCCAGCAGGAACACATATTTCAATAATATGTTCTCTGCCACTTTCTTTGACCTGCTAAATCGAATTGTAAATGGAGCATGTCACAGCCCAGAAATCGCATTCATGGCCTTCTCTAACAAGGTGTGCAGAGAGCTGTTAGCCTAGTCTTCACGATAATCAAATAAGATATGTCTGAGATGTGCAGTGACTTTAGGAAGAATGTGGTTAGCTATCGAAGCCTCAGCAGCCGGAACCACAGGAATATTTTTTTTTTTCCTCCTTACTTCAGACCTATTGTCTCTTAAACCCAATTTCTTCCTTTTTCTTCCCATTTATTGGCAGATGCATCTTAGGTAAGACGCAGTGGTCTTGCATAGGAGTAGTGAATTGGCCAAAACCTTTTTACAATGTTTATGAAGTGGCCAGACTGGCTCAAATTGGTTGTGTTGACAGATGTATCCTTCCAGTCAGTCCATCTCCTTCCAGTCAGTTCATCTCCTGCCTGGAGAGGGCTGTAGCAGGTGGAGAAAGTCCCTGTACCTTTTAAGATTTGAAGTACTAAGCAAAGATGTGGAGAAGAGAGAAAGTTGGAGATGAAGAGTAAAAAGCAAAGGCGAATGTGTTCAAGTGGAGTCTTGCACCAGATGTTCGTGGTCTTGGTTGTTAGATGGAGACATGATGAAGCCTTTGGACGGGTTACAAAGTACTATGAGAGCTGACTGATGCACTGTGGAGTCCTGCAGACTGCCACCTGCTCTTTTGGGCTTACGGATCTAAATTCCAACAGAAGGATGAAAGCCTGATCCCTCTGCAGCCTCTTTAAGGTGAGGGAATTGAAGCCCAGGCGCCTTAATTCCATTCCCGATGTACGTAAGGTCTGGCAGGTCAACATCTGCTAGTCAAGTATATTGATTTATTCATTTAAATGCTTCAAATCCTCAGGGTACAAAGTACTTTCCCTCTGTTGTATCCTTCTGCAATACGAGATTCAGCTACTGGATGTACTTTTGGCAGCGAAGGCTGAGTGCATCCTGGGCTGTAATAGTGCCAGTGCAGCTGGCAGCTTGAGGGATGTGAGTTTTCCTCTCTGCTGGTACTTGAGAGACAACATCTGAGCACCAAGTCTGGTTTGGGGGTCCCTAAAATGCACGGCAGGCAATAACAGACAGAAGCGAACCCAGTGGGGCCACCAAACTGGTTGGAGCTGGAGCCTGGGATGTACAAGGAGGGGCTGAGAGCTGGGGTTCTGCAGCAGGAGAAGGGAAGGGGGGATCTTACTGCTCTCTGCGACTATCTGAGGAGTGGATGTAGAGAAGAAGATGGCTCTTGGCAAGAGGCGATGGACACAGGCTGCATCAAGGGAAATTCCAGTTAGATGGTAGGAAAGTTTCTCACTGTAAGGGTGGTCAAACCCTGGAGCAGGACACAGAGGAGGGTGGGAATTTCCATCCTTGGAGACGTTCAAACCTTCCTGGGACATTGCTCTGAGCAACGTGACCTGAGTTGGCCTTGCTTGGAGTGGGAGTTCAGAGCAGAGCCTGCCAGAGACCCCGTGCTGCCTCAGTTATTTTATCTTGAAATGTTTACCGGGGTTTGCGTTAGATCTCTGACACTGTGGTCGGAGCTAACGAGCTCAAAATTGACTGGGATGGAAAACTGCTCATGTTTATAGTACACAAGTCACTGTTTTAAGGACTATGCATTCAAATGCTATGAGTTATTAATGAAATTTTATAACTACACTGTGGGAACTGAAGTATTGTGCACATTGACAAAATGCTCCAGCTGATATTGGTTCTTTTTTATCCTCAGTTCCTGGTTCTAATGGGTGCAGCTGGGAGATGTAGTCATCTTTCATCCTCAGGGATGATTTAATAACTTGCTTGAAGATTTTCTTTTGTTTATTTGAATGACGTCCAATTGGGTCATCCGGAAATGAAGAATCATGCCATCAATTTTTCTTTTGTATTCACTGTTTCAATGTTATTTTGTCTCCTTTCTGCTCTAAGCTAATGCTGATAAATGCCTGCAGGAAGTTCATTCTTGAAAACATCAGAAAATAGTGTAGTGAAGGCTCATTAGTAAACTCTTCATTGTATCTGGGTGTGAATTTAAACAACCTGAAAACACACCTGAGTAATGGTGATGCTCCAGTTGGAGTCCAGCTCTTGTATTTGCTCTTGAGGTAGAGATCAGTTATTTAGGACTAGGTGGCCTTGATCCTTCAACAAAATCCATTCGTTTGCTAAAGGCAGATGCCTGGGCTGGTGGATATTTAGGGACACAAAGGTGGTGTGCGTTGCAGGAAGATAAAATACCTTTTCTGTCTTGTTGCATTTGCAAGTTTGAGGGCCTGGTTGTATTGGATGTCTCTGTGAATGCCGTCTGAATGTAGAGCCTTCGGCACGGAGATTTACAGTGTCTTGGCGTAAAATGATAAATATCTCTTGGTGGGGAGATGGAGATGAGTTTCATCCACAGGTCAGTTAGCTGCTCTGGTTAATATAGCTTAGCTCTTCTGAAAGCTCCGCGTTTAAACTGGTAGGTGCTTTCTTCTGGGGTGAAGGCTTGCATTTAAAAGGAGTGATGGGAGAAAGAGTGGTTAGATGTGTAGTGATGGGCCAAGAACAGAGGAAGGATTCAGGGAGACCTCACCATAGCTCACGGGAAGCCAGTGGGCATCTGGATATCTGATCTGCGAGGAGCTATAGAGGTACCAATGTGATTTGTTTGAAGTTACTGCTTGCTTTAGTGATTTTGGTCTGCTTCTGATAACCCTGGTTTGCCCCTGGGTGATATCCTTGGAATTGTAAGCAGATCTGACCAGCGTATATGAAACCAACCAAGCAGTCTGAAATAGCTGCTGTCTAGGGGTCCCGGTGCTGGCAGGGCAGAGCTGATGTAGGATGGTTTTCTTCAACTATGGACGTGACCTGTGATGAGGAGAAGACTGAAGCCAACAAAGCAGGTACCCAATGCTGAGTTGCGTGCGAATAAAAAGCAAATGAGACTGGTGGCTAGGGTTACGATAGGAGGCTGGCAATGAAGAGGCTGAGGTTTGTCCCTGTCACTTGCCCCTATCCTCTGCATGTCACATCACTCTTCCAGACTTCTGGGTTTTCCCCTTTGACTTTCCATATTGCCCAGTTTGTAGCTGCGGTAGTTCCAGAAGCATGGCTGGATGGGTGGAACTGGAGAAAGATGTCCACGTTTGTATTGTTGGGTTTATTTTATTTGTTGTTTTTCTTTTACTTTTATTTCTTGTGTATGTGTGATCAGATCCACGTGCTGTTGTTCTCCATCTGCTTGTGCGTGTCCTGACTGATGTGCTGCAGGTTTTGGAAGAGCTCAGTCTCTCTCCGGTTTCCTCTGACCAGAAATTCCAGCCTCAAGCTGAGAATGCCCTTCAGCAAGAAATTGCTTTAAAATATTGTGTTTCCTATAAAAGGCTTCTGTTTTTCACAACTGGAATTTTTCCAACAGAAAAAGGGGGGAGAAGACATTGTCAAAAAGCTGCTTCCTACTCTAGTTTCATTTTTGTTTACTTATTTAATTATTTTTTAATGAATGAACAGGAGGTTTACTGTGTTCAGGAGACAGAGGATGGGTAGGGTCGGCCGTGAAGACTGAAAGCCATGAATTCCCAGAGGCACTTTGACTTGAACAAGAGCCCTCTTGATATCAGATGATTGGCAGTTCCAGAAACCAGTCTGTCCCTCCGATCACTCCGTTGTTTCTAGCTGGGGAGCACAAGCTATAATGGGAGAGGCTCTCCAGCAGGAACATCTGCCACCTCATGTGGCATGATGTGGTCCTGGCTCAAACGGTGGTACTTGTAGAGATGCTGGACGGAGCAGACTGAAAATTGAGACTGTTTAGCACCCTGTGTATGGAAAGTTATGGAAATCCTCTCCGGTCATGAGGACTGGAGGTGGAACATGTTTCTATTAATGTTGGTGGAAAGATACCCGCGGGTTGGATGGTGGGAAGTTATTCACACTATCTAGTTGTAGGTGTTGAAAGCAAGAAGATGGATTCAGAGGCTCTTTACACAGCCAACAAAGAGGGCCAGCTTCCTCCAGAGCCATTGTTTAATCAAAACCTCTGTTTGGAGCAAACCTCTGGTTGACTGTACATGGAGACCACTGTAGCCTTACGTAGGAGTGGATAATAATTCATGTCCAGGGTAGCTATAGATAAATACACTTGCTATTTTTTCAGTGTGGAGTGACTTCCTTCCGCATTTTTTCATTAGCTGGTTATGTTTATTAGAAACAGGCTTAATGTCTTTGATCACAGAAACTTCTGACTAGAACACAGATCCTATCAGCAGGTGAAATGGAAAAATATTTTTAACTAATACGTTAGGTTGGTTACTCTGCACGATGTTTATTATAACTCAGTGTTAACGTGGGGAAGTGGGTGAGATATTTTTATGGCTCTGGTTTGCACTGACTTTTTCCAAACATGCGACCATAGAGCTCTCAGTTTTTGGATTTGGAAAGCCAGCTATTTTAAGAGGAAGGTTGAAAAAAATATGTATTTAAAAGGAGGAAAGGGATCTCTGAACAGCTTTGGCAGAATAAACCTCGATTCTGCAGGAGCAATGAGCCAAGGAAGGAGTCCGCTCTGCCAATAACCTTTAATGACGAGTGATTTCCTGGTGCAGCGAGAAATAGAAATTAACAGCCAAGAAGAATGCAGAATTGAAAGGGAACGCAGTTTATCCACTTTCCTGAAATAATGAATCTAGCAATAAAAGATTTTTTTTGGTTCAAAGCCAGAGTGCAGGGAAGCGAGTTGGAGTTTCTCCATTGATTTTAGTGGGCTCATCTGATCCTTTTGCTGCCCTTCAGCCTCCCTCCCGTCACGCTGTCTTTCTGGTCGGCAGCAGACGCTACCCATGGTTCCTGTCCTTGCTTTTCGAATGAAGGTTGGGTCTTTACGCAGTGGTCTGTGGTGAAGGGCTTCCCCCCACCGCCCTTGCTCTGTGGTTTAGCGTTTTTGGCTTTGCTTTGTAAATGTTAGTGATCTTTCTTGATTTGAGACCTTCCAGGCTAAGGGAGCTTTAAATCTGAAGGGAATCAACCATTGTTTATTTTTCTCTCTTTTTTTTTTCCTTTTTTTTTTCATTTTACTCTGAGCCCCTTTTTCAAAAACTGTCTTCTGTTTTATTGAATGTTGTTAAAAGACCAAGGCACCTGTAGAGCTGACTCACTTGAATCATGAATGCAGGTTTATTCTTGCCTGCTTTTAAGCCCCCTTACGCTCTCTGTGAAGGGTTTTCATGGGGTGTTGTGAAAAAGAAAATTACGATACCCTGCTTGCTGCACTTGTCTGACTTAAACTTCTTCCACAAAACAGTAGGTTGTGTCCTCCGACTGGTCTCAGCAGTGGCTTAGTGTAAAGTTGTTAATGTGTTCTAGCTTCTAGTCTTTTAAAGAAAATATCTTTTGATCAGGAAATCTGCTTTGTTGTTCCAAGCAACCACAGCCTCACCTCTGTATCTAAGGCCCTTGAGGTGAAATCGTGCTTGCTGTGGTTTCAGCTGCTCTGGGAGAGCTTTGAGGACCTACTGCCGTAGGGGGTTTGATGTCAGCAGTGGCGCAATCTTCCCAGTTGGGTGCGAATCAAAAGCGGGACTGTAAAAAAAAAAAGTGTTTCCACCTGTGAGCTGCCATGATTAATAGCTATACTGGTATAAATTGGGGCAAGCTCACAGCGACATCACAGCAGTGGCATTCGACTTCCTTCACCGGAAGGCTTTGAGGGATGCACAAGTTGGAAGGGACCCAACTTCACCCACGTTGATTGTTTGCTAGACCGTTGCTTGCTATGAGCTAATCTGTGTAGGAATGGAGCCCTAATCCATCCAGCACTGGCATTTCCTCTTACCCATTCACAGCTCAAACCAGGCTTCTCTCTTCCCAGTTCATTTTGAAATTCTATATTGCTTCTGGGTGCCAGAGAGGATGCTGGAGGCCGTGGGTTTGCTTTAGAGGGGCTCCTGCAGTTTTATCCCAAGGCCAGGAGAGATACAGATATATAGGCACATCTCAAGGATGCAAGTCCTGCTGCTCACTTGGGATGAGCTGACAGAGGTCTCCAGTAACCACCACAGGTGGAGGAGGGCATTTCAGGACTGGTGTCAACTGGGGTCACTCCAGCAACTTCAGTGAAGCAAAATGTTTATGCTCTGCTTCATCCATAGGCTGCCAGCAAGTCAGCTGGCTCTAGGCTTGGCTCTTCTTGGCTTTAATGGAGCAGACCTTGAGCCAAGGGTGTACTGTCCCTTCTGCAAATGCAGCCTCTTCCCCCAGCTGGGAGCAAAGAGCGAGTAAGGGGAGCAGCTTAACTCATTGCACAGCATTTCAGTGACCTTTGGGAATATACGTGGTAGTAAATACGTGATTTAACAGGGTCTTACATGTTGTACCCCTCTGTTTTGCCTGTGTGCTCCAGACAGGGCTTCAGACATGCTTTCTGATAGACCCAGCTTAATTATAAAAATACTTAAACCTCAGGAAGAGGGATGCGTGTAAATGCAGCGATAGCCGCTTCTGCTCACCCTGGGCGATCTTGATTTTAAGATCTTAAATGTTCATTTTCTCTTCTAAGTCCAAATTACATTCTATTTACATCTTGATGGTGTGCTGATATGCTTTTTGGGAAGATAATGGGCTATTTGGTGATCTAAAGGCTTGATAAGGGTTCATTGAGTAACCTGTCAGAGGGACATGGTTCTGGCTTCTCTAGAATGGCACAGCGTTGAGTTGTGTTGGCCCCATAATTCAACAGGGAATAGCTGTGGCAGACAAATGTGCATTATTTCTGCTAGTTTTTGGCAGAGGATCGCTTTCTAGTGACAGCCAGGGAACCTCTTCTCAAGGAACTTTTTAAAAAAGAATAGATTTGTCAGTTGAAGAATTTCTTTGGTTTACATACGGTATCACGCTAAGAGATGTCTTCCAGCATACGTGCGATCAGCTAGAATGTAGAAATGGGTGAGAAATCTCATCGCTTCTAATATAGCAAGTCTGACTAAAGTGAAATAGTCCTGGTGGGAGGGGTAGGTGGGAGTGTGTATGTAGATGAACTTCATAACATCTCTTACAGATATTACAGGAAATTAAATAATCTTCCCGAGCCTCTCTGCTTTCCTGTGCCACTGATACCAGGTGGTAAATAGTGCTGTGCCCTTCATCTGGGCTGGGAGCTGCAGCAAGGAAGGCTGGTGCAGTCTTCAGTTCACCAAAACTAATTGCCAAATTGGAAAAATATGTTCTGTGATATGAATTTCAGGGCTGTTTCAAACAAGATTAAAACTTGAAGCACAAGAACAGGTAAAATGTGTGAGCCAGCTTCACAGTTGAAACACAGTTTGGCTCTTTCTGTGGCAAATTCCTTGAATTTGTTGGTGTTGTGGTTGTTTTTTTTTTCATCATCCCTTACTTTGGAGTTGGTCATGGTCCCACCTAACATACGGTGAGGACTGGGGAAGCACAAAAGTGATGGAGAATGTGGATGGAACGATGATTTTTTTTATTTGTTTGGGTTTTTTTTAAGGATTCTGTGATTTTTTTTTTTTTTCAAAAAAAATTTAAAAATCATTGACAAACTGCAACTTGGTAACATGTCTCAGTCTTCATTTGTTTCCTTTTTGGGCTCTTCTGATTATGTTAGTAGATAGTCTTGGAGTAAGAAGTCTTATCCCCATTGCTTGCAGTGGCCCTGCAATAGACCTGAGATCACAAGCACAGTCGTGTCCGAGAGACCTGTTTTGGAAAGTGCTTCTGCAGTGCCAAATCTTCAGCCTATGCCTGACCCTTTTAAATATTCTCAACTCAAAGTCACTTTCCTGATTTTAATTGATACTCTCTCCATCCTTTGGGCTGTGGCCACCTCGATGTGTGTGCTCTGCAAAGACTTTGTCCGTGTACCAGTTGGCTTTTTTTGAGGTTAACTGAGCACATGGTTCATGTTCTCTCTGGCCATTTAGCTGGAGGAAAAAGGTGACTTTTCATTTATTGTTTTGTTAGAATTAAATGTTGGTATAATGAGGTCAGTACGGTTTTGTGCCATTCTGTAGCCAATCATGGCTTTATCTGCATTAGCAAGTAGGGTGACCCAAGGGAAGTTGTTTGTGGAAGGAAATAGTTGGTGCTGAGATCCTGACGTCCATGGTTCAAGCATTTTGGAGGTGGTGGTGTGGTCACTTAGGACGAGCTCTAATCTGGTCCTGTGGACTGAGTGACCATTGGTAGTTGAGGTGCATTGGGTTCACTCCTGGAGCACATCTTCTGGTTTGGCCTCACCCGAAGCCCTTTAGTGATTTGAACCAGAGCATGGAAAGCAGGACAAAATGGTGAGCTACTTCCAAAATGCATCCTGATAGGCATGAAGGTGCTAATGTAGATGTGCTTGTTCGGGTTCCTTTGTGGGACAATACCGAGCGCTGTGTGAGCTGAACGTGTTTAAGCTTAGTGCAAGTAATTGGTAACTAGTGAGCATGTCCATCTTATCCCAGTGTGAGGAGGGAGAAACTGAAAGAGAAGGGGGGGAAGGGAAGGTTTTCTGGAAGAACTGCCAAAAACGTCAGCGCTGACGTTATAAAATTTCACGGAGCTGAAAAATATGGATGTTTTTTCAAACACTGTCAAACTTTCTAGTGGTTCTGCCTGAGTTTCTGTAGGTGAAGTGGCACCATTGCCTCCACCTAATTGTGGCTGTGACTGAGAGATCGGGATGACGTGATTTTAAGTCTTTATTTTTGGCAGTAGAGGCTTGAAGCTGTTGCACGTTGCAGATTTCACCTTGCTTTAAAGCATGTGGGAGCTTGCGAAGTAGGGGCCTGTAAAGCTCTTCTGATGAGGGGCTGTTGGAGGGAGGTTGTACGGGCCCTGACTAAATCCAATATAGTGTGCACGTAGGTCAGATTCATGTAGGTTCAGATTGTGGTTCAGTTTGTGCTCTATAGCATCAGTCGTACTGGGAAGATGTTCCCTGTTCTTCTGAAAGCCCACCCAGAGCTGTGCTTGAACTCACTGAAGTATATCAACCCTTGAAGAATTTGACTGGATTTTCACAAAATCAGCCAGGCAAATATATCTAGCAAGTGCACCATCAAGGACAGACCAAAAATAGCCTTTGAAGAGCTTGACACAGGCTATGCTACTTGCATGTAAATAAAGAGGGTAAAAAAAATATGGGGGGAAAAAAAACCCCAAACATGTTCTGAAATGTTTTCCTTGGCTTGTTTATCAAATCAGTGTCATCCAGTGCATGAATACTGGCCAAGCTTATCCCATAAGCACCTTTAAAGAGCTGGAGGATGATTGGGGTGTTTTTTGTAGCAATGTTGGTCCTCAGCACTTGAGATACTTTAAACCTCACTTGCCTTGCAAAAAGCTGTCCAGTTAACCGATTCGGCAGTGTTGCTGGTAGGTGCAAGGAGATGTTAGACCCAAACGGAGAGGAAAAAAACCAAACAAACCAGCAAACAATAGGGAAAGTGAGGTTTGAAAGGCTAGAGGTCTGCAGATGGGAAGGCATCCTGGAGAAAATAGTCATAATCTACTGAAAAGGTTAGCAATTGCTTCCTCCTGGGGAATTTTGGTGGGATGGAGTGAAGGTGTGAGTGGGTTTTGGTTTGGATGTTTATATACTCCAGATGTTCTATGGGTTGATTTTAATCTGAAACTCCTTGGTTGGAAAGAGTTGGCTTGAATGTGCAGCAGTGGTTGGTGTGGAGGAGGTTTGTTGTGGAGAGATGTTGCAGCCTTGCTGCTGTGTTTGGGACTGGGGAAGGCTGGCGTTGGCTATGGAGCTGATGTAGATGCTGTGACTGGCAACCTGCTACCAAAGATGGGGTCTTTTGGGGGGAAAACCCCCATTCCGGCCTCAGTTCTTTCCTTCCAGGAGCTCATAGGTGCAGATCTGTGCACAAGGTGGAGAGATAATAGTCTCTAAGCTCATGGCAGAGCAGTTTGGCCATGTCGTTTTGAATTGGTACCTCCTTCTGGTCTCTTTAGCTCCCTTTATCTGGAACACAAAGGCCCTCGTGGGACTTAGGCACCTGCTGCTACTGAGTTTTGGTGGATGTTGGCTAATAAATTTGAGCTGAGTGGGGAAAAAAACCAGAAACGTTTTAACCATAATCCCAGCCAAGAACTGGGAATTTCTAGCAGAAAATATCACTTTTGGCACAGCAAAAATTAAATAATTCCAACCCTTTCTATTGCTTTCTCTTTCTTTTGGCACTTTTTGTAAGATGGAGCATACAAGGAAGAGCTGTATCACAAGATTGGTATCCAGGGTGACACATGATGAAAAATAGTCAATACACAGTTAAGTAAATAGCTTCAGCCCTTAAGATGGAAAGGGAAGGCAAAGAATAGGAGTCTTTCTTATGTCACTGAAACAGTGTTTATATTGGTTACATTGTTTTGCATAATTGAAAAGCCGTGAGACAGTTCACTAGAGAAAAGGGCATTTTCAAAAGAGATTAATGTTGTGCTCAGGGTCTAGAAGAAAATTACGGCAGTAGAGTTGCTCATACACTTTTCCAATTTTCATCCCTTCTTGCTCATTCTGGGAAGAGAGGTTCACTTGAATATTTTCCATAAATAATTTCAGTGTTTTGTTCCAAAAAGACTGGATGCTGGTTGAAATGAAAAAATGTGTGGACTATTTAATGCCTGCAGAGTAGAACCAACAAGGAGCACGTGGAAATGGTGCTGATTAAGGATAGTTTTCTTGCAACACTGTTCTCTTTATGGATGTCCTTGTGGTTTAGGATTTTACCCATACTATTGGAGCGGAGCACTGTTTTAGGGATTTTTTTTTTTTGGGGGGTGGGGGGAGTGTGGAATGTTATTTGAAAGATTCATCAAAACTGAATGTTGGTGCAAATCTCCTTCATCTGATGCTGATTTGCAAAACACTTGCATGTGCAGTGGTGGTGGGAATAACTGTTGTGGGTGGGTGGTTTGGCTCTGCAGGATCTGAATGCCTTGGGGGAAGGAGTTAAGGGTTCATATGTCCATGTAGTAGTAGCATCCCTAACCTGCTGTGTAGTCTTTGCCACGAGATAACTACTCAGTCGTTTAGGCTGAACCCATGGGAGAGTAAGATGCAAAGTTGCATTTCTCACATGAGTGGAAAAGTTAATTAAACAATTACTCCCCCTCCCCCCCCCAAAAAAAAAAAAAAAAAAAACAAACCAAAACCCAACAAACAAACAAAACCAAATAAAAAACAAACAAAACTCACTAAGAAAACCAAACAAAACCTCAAAATCCCAACCAAACAAAAAACCTAGCCCTGTATCCAGGAATGCTCCCTTGTTTCACATGCCCTGAGAGCTGGAGAAATGTTGTCCCAGCCCTACATAAGATGGATCTATGTAAGTGACCCCTCTGCCCAGAGCTGGGGACCAGGGCTGCATCTCCCACCTCCCTCAGAGGAGAAAGGTCTGAAATCTGCCCTTGGAAAGTCTAGTTACTCCATCCAAGCTCAACAGCTTCTAGATGAGATATAGGACAGGATGGGGCACTGGCCCTGGAAGGGGATGGTATTAACAGGGACTTCTCTTTCCATCCACAGTGGGAGCGCCTCTGGTTCCTCATCCTCACCTCATCCTTCTTCCTGACTCTGGTCTGGTTTTACTTCTGGTGGGAAGTTCACAACGACTACAATGAAATCAACTGGTGAGTAGAGATTCCCTGTCACGGAGGGGCAAACCCTTAACAAATTTGGCTGCCATCATATGCCTCTGAGAACTGTTTGACACTGGGTTGGATACATTTGGGTCCTTCAGATGGACTTGTTAATGAGAGTAGAAGGAAAGTGAGGTGGGAAGAGAGACTGAGAGACCGAGCTACTTCTGCCTGTCTTGACTGATAGATGTAACGTGTCCTCACGTCTCTGTTGCGTGGCTGTAACGGTGCTTGGGGTAGGTGTGCTCCCTGGTGAAAACAGCATGTGAAAACAAAGATGATGTTGAAATCACATAGAAGCCTTTTTGGTTGTGTTTTGTTTATTTGTTTCTATGGTTGGCTGAGCAATTTGGCTGCAACTTTCCACAAAATAGAAATGACAAAAATTCAGCCTGAAGCAGACATGGGTGTGGAAAATTTTGCAAAGTTGGAAGGAGCTGAAAACAAGCTTTCCAATGGGATGTGCTGGGGAGTTCAGGGTGTTGCCAGCTCTCTCCAGTACTGGAAATTATTCTCCCCTTTACTATCTCAGGCAGCATCTTAAAATATTTTGACAGTACCTTGGGCTCTCTTCTAACCAAACTGCTTTGACATCATCTTCTTGTCAAAGATAATACGTAAACTGTATTTTAAAACACAGTGGGTAGCTGATCCCTTAAATCACCTGCTTTAGATGCTGAAGTTGTGTGAGGGGAGAGTGTTTACTAACTTAATGATGTGAGCTGTCTCTTCCCAGGAGTGTGGTTTTTCTCTTTGCTCAGACCCACACTCTGAGAACTGAAACCATCACCATTGCTCTTGATTATTTATAACACTAGCATGAAAAAAAGCACCTCTTTTCAAAGGATATTTTGGAACTCCTCTTTCTTTCAGTTTATATCTTCAGTAAAGGATGTGAATGCTTCTATTCCGCTCCAGTCCAAAGTCAAATCTGTCTTAGCTCAAAGTTGAGAAAGGGCTAAAAAAAAAAATAATGCAGAGATGAAGCTAAGGCTGCAGTGCTGCAAAGTTTTGGGTTCCCAACTATTCATGTAGGAACGGGAGGAGATGTGCAGGTCTGCTCTGGATGCAAAAGGTACTTGGGCTTTAAAATGCCTACACATGTCACCTGCAGACCAAAGCCCCTTCCCCTGCCATGCAACCCAGTGTGCATAGGGTGCTAAAAGCACTTCTGGATTGACAGCGCTGGAAAAACAAGCTCTTTTGTGCACAGCAGTCGTGGAAGAGGCTCTCTGGATGCAAAATAGCAGGACTACATCTGTTCAAGTGTTGCCGTTCAGCACTGAAAAGGGGTCAGTGCTTTGTATGCGCTGTAACCCCAATTAGATCCCTGCTCCACGCACTTGGCACCAGAGGTTGAAGAGAACGTCAGGGTTTCTGTAAAACAGCCTGAAATGCTGTGGAAAGGCTGGGAGGGAGGATGATAACATGGGGTGAGATTTTAATTACAGACATGCTGGTTCCAGGCGGAGAGGAAACAATTCCCACCGGGTCCATTCAGGCTGAGCCTGGCCCTCTTCCCTCCCCGCGCAGATGCATGGGCTCCATTAAAACAGAACAGTTTTCAGCCAGACGGGGTATAAAGGAGATGACAACATCATTTTGATTCCAACAAGGCTGTGAGCCTGTTGCTGACAAGGTAGGGTGGAGCACTGGCTCTTAGAAACCCCATCTTTGCTCTTCCTCAGTGGCCATCACTTTTGGGTCATATTTGTAGGCAAGGTTACTTTGATACTTGGTCCTGTTGCCTTCCTCTCTGCTCCACTGATTTATTTGCAACCCGTGATCTCTCTCAGACTAGAGGAAGGGCTCTTTGGGGCCAATGCCATCTCTGCACAGGATCTAGCACACCGAGCTCCTGGCAGGGGCTCCCAGGAGCAGCTGGGATGAAGAATTGCTGTCACATTGGTGTGATGAGCTGGTGAGCTTGTTCCTGCTCTCCAAAGCTCATCCGTGTGAGCTCCTTCCTCTCATCATGTGCAGGCAACTACGATGAACTTCTTCAACCTGTCCCACCACAGCAGGTGAAGAAAGACTGGAGGCATCTGTCCAACCGGCCCTGCAAAGGAGGGCTATTTGCCAGCAGTAGACTAGGCTGACTGAAGTCTTGAAACCCCAAGGATGAAGACTTCCCCCCTCTCTGGGACTTGCTCCAGCACCGCACCACTCCCTGAGGAGAAGATTTTCAACCCAAACCTCTAAGGGCCATTTCCAGAGTGACAGATGCTGTCACAAGGGGAAGAGTTTGATTTAATCATCTTCATAACTGTCAGACAGTGTAGGCAGCAATTAGATTGTCTCATAGCCTCTTCTCTGTGAGACTAAACAAGCCCAGCTTCCTCAAGCTTTCCTAGTAAGCTGTGTGCTTCAGGTGCCTCTCCATCTTGGCTTGGTAGTTCTCCATTGGACCTTCTCCACATCCTCCTTGAATGGGGAGGCCCAAACCAGGGCATTGTGGTGAGCAGAAGGGAGAGAAACTGATGACACTTCTCTTAATGCCACCCAGAACGTGGCTTGACTTATCCACAGTGGAGGTACCCTGTTGGCTCATTCAACTTCATGTCCCCTCCATAACCCCAGGTCTTTCTCGGCAGGGTTATTAACATGCTAATGTAAAGCCTCGTTATTCTAGTTGAAACAACGGTGTGCTGCAATACCTCTCTTCTGTGTTCTTTTGGTTAAAATGGTACTTGAAACCTGGATTCATTAAGATGTTTTTTTGTTTCCTAACCCTGATGTGCAGAGTGTTGTGAAATGCTGCTGAGCAGCTGCCGGAGGTGACTTAAGAGGTAGCAGAAACCTACAGATGAGCACAGCAAACGATGCCTGCGGTTCAGGCAGCGTGCTTGGGGTCCAGCAGTGGATGCACCTATTTATGTAAACCCGAACTGACCTAATTAAATAGTCGCAGTGATAGGTTTACATTTATATGGGATTTGGCCTTTAAACTTGTAAAGATTTAAGGGACTATTCTGGGATTGAAATGGGCTTCAGAAAGACAAGGCAAAATCATAGCCCAGCATGTGTTGCTGCAGGCTTCTAACCTCTTCCTGCGAGGCTGAATATGCAATGAGGTCCTTGTCAGTGAAAGGGCTTTGTGCCTCTTAAATTCAAGTGAATTTTTTTTTAATTTACTGCTTCCGGCATTTCCCTTTTTGGTGTCTACACTTAATTACATTATACTTCAGATCTCCAGTGTGCAAGTTATGTACTGCAACAGAAAGCTCGACGTTGGTTAATGAAGGATATGGGAGATGCTGTGATTTTTGAACCTGGCTGTGCTCCCTCTGGAGCAGGACTATAAATGCAAGTCTGTGTAGCAAATTCTTTCTTCCTTACTTCTGGAGAAGTCTTGTCTGGCTCATAACTACCATGGAAACAGCATTTTAAAACAGTTATTTGCACATCAAGTGAAGACCTGGCACTATCAGAGGGCCACTTGGAGGGACATCAGAGCAGAAACTGAAACGTACTGAAGCTGAGCAAAGGAAGCTCTTGATGGTGGCATGAACAAAGACTTCAGAGGAGCCCTCTTTTCTTTCTTCCCTCATTTTTACTAACAGTGTGTCTGAATCCCTTCACACCCCTTTTGTTAGGGCTTTTTGAATTCATAGCAGAACCTGGACATGGATCATGTTTGTTGAGCCCAAAGATTTGCTCTCCAGATCCTACATGGGAGCTTTACTGCTGGACAAAAGAGATGGGGCAGTTGCCAGGCCAGAGTTTGTGGCTGATGAGTGATGCTGGATTTGAGTGGTGGGGAGAAGGTTGGGTATTTGACCTGCTTGTGTGCAGCATTTATGTCTGTTGTAAGCAAAAAAAGGCGACACAAAACCTGGGTACTCGTCTTGGCCAGTTCATTGAATAAGCTGATGAGTAGGGCTGAGGAAGGCTAGTGGGACCATTCGACCCGAGTCTCACCTTGCCAGATGTTGGAGAAGCCCGATGTCCGCTGTGTTATGGGATCCTTTAACACAGTGAGGTCTGTCTCAACTCGGCTTTCTGGAGTCTCTGCTCAAGTGTGTCCTGGACCTGGTTGCTCCTCTTCAGCAAAAAAACTGGCAGATCAGGCTGGGCTTCATTGGGGTCCTTGTGTTTGGAGGTCCACAGGAGATCACAGCGGCCAGGCGCTGCTCCAAAGCTCATGTGTCTGCTGGATGTGTGTGAGTGGTACTACTGCATCATCTACCCCATAACCATCCTGTCCTTGCTGTACCAGAGGATTTGCATGTAGCTAAAGTTTAACCCCAATCCGAGTCAACTTGGTGATGTTTTTTTTTTTTCTTCTAAAAATCCAGTGGAAAAAGTTTTAACCCAGGTCAGGCTTGAACTCTCAGAGCCTGCAAGAAGGGTTCTGGGATTTGGCTGCTTCTCTCCTGGTGTGGTGGGACCTGGGTGCCCTTCTGCATTTCTGGCCACAGAAGGTAGTTGACCGAGTCTATTTTGTGTCTTGCTATGGCTTTACTGTAATGTGCTTTAGTGACTCTGTAATCCAACTCCAGGACAGTTTTACTGGGAAATATATTACTATTTAAATGCAAATTTGACATTTGAGACCTAATGCTAGCATAAGGGACAGTGCTACTGCCGTGAATTATAGTCTGCTTCGCCTGGTGCTCCTGTTCATAGAGCTTTCGCTGCCCATTGGCTTCATGAAAGTGATGAGGAGAGGCAGGATGCTGAGCTGAATCTGCCTTCTGAAATACAGGGTTGGAAAACCTGATAACTGAGAGTAGGGAGGATCCCTAGATAAATAAAGGCGAAGGAGGGAAGAAAAATCAGCTTCAGCGGGAAGATATGAAGCCTATCTCTTTGCCTGTTGGTTGGAGAGGTGGTAGGGGAAGAGCACTGCAATCCCAGAAGCTAAGGTGGGGAGTGAACGTGGGTTTCTCTGTTCCTAGAGCAGTGCTGTGATCACTAGGCTATAGGAAAAATATTTGGCTTCTATGCTTTTGTGCTGCTAAGCCTTGACGAGGTGGCAACTGTGCTGCGTGTGCCCAGGGAAGCTGGGGAATTCACTGGTGAACGATGACCTAGAGGAACCAAAGAAGGTGTTTTGGAGGTACACGCTTCGGAGGTATACGTGTAGGATGTCAACTATACCTCAGTCCTGCTCTAACCCTCCTTCAGTCCCTGCTCTGATCCTCCAGCGCATCAGGACATTGCTGCTGCCTCTTGCCAAGGTTGGATCACGGAGCCATTTAATGGCGATCCCTTACTTAGAGCTTTAAGGTAAATGGAAGGACCAGGAGAAGGAAACACATGGAGCCAAAAAACCCCGCAGGCATCCTTCAGGCTGGGCAGACCAACCCCTCAGTCAGTTGAAGATCAGAAGGTCAAAAGGATGCAGTTCCTCTAGCCAGCCCCATTTTGGGAAGTTCCGATCCCAGTTCCTAAAAGTCCTCACTCTTGCAGGACTGGAACTTCTCTACAGCCTGGTGGAATAAGAGACACCGTCTCTGATAGGTACAGGAGATCCAATTTCTCCCATCACCTGGTCCCTCTGCAAAGAGTTTGTGCCTTGAGTTCATAGCACAGCTATACACAGCAACATTAATTTTCCTCCCCTGTCCTTGATATTATCTCTATATTGTATTTATTAGTCTATAAGCACATGGGACAGCGTTGGATTTATTGTTTGGGCAAACACTACCACACATGGGGATACTTTTTTTTATTTGTAGGGAATATTTTTTTGGAAAACTCAAGCTCTGGTCCTGTATGATTTCTTTTTTTTTTTCCCCCCCCAACATAATGTTGTTGCTGTGTTTGACATAATTGTCTGATTCCTCTTTGCAGAGTTAATTTCCCATGAGGGCTCAAAGCAGAAACACTGGGTTTTGTTTGAGTGACTTGTGCTTTTTACTGCCTATCTCTTGTCCATACAGTGAGAATGGAAAGACCCATTTTCTAAAGTTTTGTCTAATCCTAGTGAAGTTGCTATGGTGTTGAATCTCTTCTGAATCTGTACTTCACACTTATCTTTCAGGTTTTTATATAACCGAATGGGATATTGGAGTGACTGGTCCATTCCAATACTTGTAACAACTGCTGCTGGCTTTACGTACGTTACGGTGTTATTGGTGAGTAGAATAAAATGCCATTTCCTAGAGGTTTGTGTGTTTGTTTTAAAAAGGGCACGAACTTCTTAGTTCACCTTGAGCAATTTTCCTTTCAGAAGTGATTTTTCTCTTCCTTTCTTTCTCTTAGCCTTAAGTTGCCTAAAATAAATGGAAAGTGAAAGATTCATGGTCTTTGACCTCAGATTATCAAGAGCAAAGACAGAGACCCTGATACTGGTGGTGTGGTTGGCCTAAGGAGAAACACAGCTCTTGTTCCCCTTAGTATGGACCAATTTCCACTTCGGTGTATCTCCCGGTCACAAGTGCAAGTTGTTTCCCCCTATCCCAGGGTGCTGGGACCTTCAAGGTGGTGTGACCCTTTGGTTAGGGTGCCGGTACTTGGCCCCATGTAGGCACTGCTTCCTTCAGTCCTGGGAGCTGTGTCCCCATGGATCAGACTCTCAAATCCGTGCCTCTTGGAGGTCAAAGCCTTTCCATCCACATCCTTGGCTTTGCAAAGGATCTGTTTGTACAACTGAGCTAGATGTCATCTTGGACCATCCTCATGCCAGCCCTGCTTTCTGCCCTGGCCTGTTTAGTTATCTTTTTGGGTGGTGATGTGTTCCTGCATGTTCAACCCCTTAAAGGTTGTGATGTGCCTATGTCTGACTCTTGATTTCTTCCTCCCAGATACTAGCACTATGTCACATAGCTGTGGGACAGCAAATGAACCTGCACTGGCTTCACAAGGTAAATGGCTCTTCTCAACTTGCAAGTGAGCAGGATCTCAATAAAACAGGAGTCTGAGGAGCAGGTGGTGTACGTGGCACTCACTGTCGTGGTCTTTTTGGGAAGAGCATAAATTGTAGATATCTGGTTCACATGTCCTCATCTCAGAGGACTGAGCAAATTGCATAGTAGAGATGGTCAAGGCTTGAGGACGAAGACTTTGGTGAAATGCTTTGGAGTCTGTGCTGACAGAGGGACAATTTTTGGAGGCTGAGAAACGCTGGGTCATTAGAGTAACCTGGGTTTAGTCCCAGCTCAAGGTGGTACTCCATCATGAACCTCTCTGGTGCTCCTTTCTGTGCTGAACCCAGCCCCGGAGGAGGGGCTGAGCAGATGTGAAGCTGGTCAGGGTGTGCTTGGAGGAACTGACTGGAAGAGCCTTGGGAGAAGAAGTAGGTGTTAGTTAAAATTGGCGGTGTGCAATCTGCAGGTTGTGGTTTGCTGGAACCCAAGGAGGTCCTGATTTGTATGTAAAGCAGTTTGAAAAACATTGCTGTGAAATGTAAGAGAAGATGCAGATCTGGTGTTTGGAGCACAGAAGAGGAGAGGAAGGGTATGTAGCAAGCTGCAGGGAGAGACGGTGCCAAAGAAAACGGTTTGGCAGGATTCAGTTGTAACTGGCAATCTGCTCATAGGTAACTAAGGGACCAGTCCTGAATCTGCTGATACACAGCTCCTCCTGAATTTGGTTGTTCTGCACCTGACAAGGTCTTGCAGGATCAGAGCCTGAACAGATGTACCACTCCCCCAAACAGGGAGAGCACAGACCTCCCTGCCCTCTCTTTTTTTTTTTTTTTTTTTTTTCCTAGAAATGATAGAAATTATGCTTCCTTGGGAGGAAGGGATGCAATGCAAAAAGGAGGCGGGGACTGTTTAACTGCTGCTGGAAAATAAATTGTCAGTTCTCGAGTCTAACATATGTTTCTTCTTTGGGGGAAATGGTATTTTTCAGACATGCTCCAGGTGGCTGGTGGGTTTGGATGAGTAAGTCCAGAAGAGGAATGTGTTGGTGGAGATCAGTTAGTTCTTGCCTACAGAAACCCACCCTTCCTTCCTTTCTTCCAAAAAAAGTCCACTTTTCATCACAACTCAGATGCGTTGCTCCGTCTCACTCTTCCCTTCCCCACACCTCCCTCGGCTTTCTAAGGAGGTTGAGATAAGAGACTGGAATAAGTTAATGTTCTTCTCTGCAACCATGCAGAAATGTCTTCAAATATAGATTAAAGCATGTGGGAAAGGCTGCTATGTGCAAACCACATGATTCCTTTCAATTTTCTCCTGTAATCCTGCAAAAAGAGCTGAGGATTTTAAGCCAAGTTGGAGATGCATGGGGGGGGGACGGTAAGAAGCAATAAGTCAGAGCTGATGGAAGGTGGAAATGATGGAATGGAGATACACTTGTGTCCTGACACTTCTGTGCCACACAGGGCAGCGATGTCAAGGGGAATTAGGGTTGTGCTGAGAAAAACCTAGTTGACAAAATCTTCTGTTGCTGCTGAATTTAGAGTTCAGCTCTGGGGGATAAAAAATGGATGAAAAGTAGATTGGATCTACGGGTTGCGTGCTGGTGTTACACTTTGGCAGGTGACTGAGAGGTCTGACCACAGGATGAGGGAGAGGAATGCCTACTGCATGCGAGGCCTCTTGGCAAAGTGCAGTTGTCCACATGCATTGCTTTGTGCTTCATTACTTCAGAGTCATTAATGAGGAAATCTCTTGAAATAGTGTGGCTTGCCACTATAGGTCTCTGGGAGTTGTCTTTTAAATAGGCAAGCAAATGCCGTCTTTCCTTGGATGTGCAGGAATAGGTTGGCTAGGGTTAGCAGGTTCTTTGAATGCAGCCTCTTGGCTTGGTGGATCCTTTTCAACCTGGGGCAGCTAGATCTCCTAACCTCTTCTGCTACCCCAGTGTGCTTTGTTCATGTTCCCTGGAAGCTGGATGCTCAGGATAAACTGCTATTGTCCTGTGGACACCCCTTGTGCTGTTGGCAGATCTGTCTGTGGACATCTAGGAGAGGAACAGCAGGTGGGAACCAAAGCTAAACTAGAAAGAGGAATCCTGCCCCTACATACAAGAGTGATTTCTGTAAATGTTGGGAATGTGGGTTTTTTATTTGCTTGTCCAAGGTATTAAGTAAAGCTGATATTGATCTGGAGATGTCCTGTGCATCCTAGATAATCAATTCATTGCGAGGTATCAGTTGAACTTTTCTGCCCAATTTTCCCACAGATTTCAGACAGTATGTGAGACTGAGACATAGAGCAGCAGCATCCTTTGAATCCGGCAGGCATGTGGAATGGCAGAAACTGAGACACCAGACGGAGAGGCGGAGAATAGTGAACTATTTTTTGATAGATAGCCCAGATTTTTGGTCTTTAGAGCTGGAGTTATTTCTATGGCAGTTTTTGATGGTTTGAACTTTTTAACCTTCAAAATGGAGATGACATTCTCTTTTTGCCTGCTTTGCTCAGACTTCTGAGTGCTTCCACGTAGAAGGAGGGGGAGGCTGGGGGGAGGTGGCTGATGGGCTGGGTCCTGGTCTGCCATCTCGGTTCAGCCCCTGTCTCATCCAGAGCCTCCTCTCAAGCCACAGTATCTGCTATAACTGCTCTGTCAACATGGCTTGGATGCTGACTGCACAGTTATTGCTGTTTCAGACCCAGGTGAAACCACATCCATGCTCAAAGCTGTGCTTGAACCATCTCAAGATGATTGTTTAGTGATGAGGATGCACAGCCTTGCTTGCACACGTGTTCATACGAAGTGCAATGTTCATCGTCTGTTGGGTGCGTTCAAGGTTTATGTCTCAACAGAACTGTTGGACAGTCAAATTGAGCAAAGTCTGCCAACTTCTCATAGCACTGATGCATCACAGGCTGTTGCAGAAAGGCCAGGAGGGTCCAGGATCACCTCTTGAAGTTGCCTGGCAGAACCCAATCTTTGTTTAAGCTGATTTTGATCCAGTTTGGTAAAGGAAGCCACCTGATCTTTCCATACTATTGGCCACTGTGTGAAGAAAGCGAGAGATCATCCATGAGATATGTGCGCTCCTGGGACTAATTAACCCGATGTTGTATCTCCAGTGGTGGAAAAGGGGAGGTTATGCTGGGACAGCACACAAGCCCAACCTCATTCCTTGTGGGTCCTAAGGCTAGTTATTTTACACCTTTTATTATGTAGAAAAGTTTTCTCTCTACATTTTCCCAGTCTGTAAAACTTACATGATAATGATAGGCTCCAGTATGTAAATACTGTCATATTTGTTGCAGATTGGCCTGATGACGACCTTGATAACTACCGTGGTGACCATGTCATCGATAGCACAGCTTTGGGATGACGAGTGGGAAATGGTATTTATTTCACTGCAAGTAAGTTGTCTGCGAGGACGCTGCTCTGGGTGGGGAAGGGGGCTGGTGCAGCTACATGTCATGGATTTTGTGACTTTCTACTGTATAAAACCCTGTCTTGATGTTGGTCACTCCCAATATTGATATCTTGGCGATGAGCAAATTTGCAGCAAAACTCCCACGGAGTCCTCATGGCCACTATATCAGTTTGTCTCCATCTCCTGGGCTCTTTCCTTTAAATTCAAACCAGGGCTTGGCTGCAAAGTTTGAAGTGGAAAATACTGAGGCTGGGTGTGACTCAAAATTGCTGGAGGGAGGGGGCAATTCCTCCCCTTGGTTTGGCTAGCAGTGCTCTGGACACTGCTTTCCAGGCCTGGAGCATCATGCTCTTCCCAGTCCTATGGGAGGAGTACTCTAGGTTTGTTTTTTACATTGCACATGAATTTATATATATCTAAAAAAGAATGCAACTTCTGTGCTCTAGTCTTATTTTAAGAAAGACTTGTGGTATGCTGCAAGACTATGTAAGTAGTAAGGAAAATAGTTGGAAACTGTTAGTTTCTTGATAGACTTGCTCTCTATTTCTTTTTTCCTCTTCCTCAAAAAGGGGTCCCAAAAATATATTGCCCGTGAAAGGCTTGAGAAGTTTTACTGGTGATCGCTGCTGTATATTTGGGAGTAGGTAAATACAGGGGGGAAAAATAGCATTCACACAAGTGACTAAGATATCTCAGAAGTTCTTCCCTTTTCTTGTTTTTAAAGATTTAAGCAGGCAATTGGAGAACAGAAGCATGACTCAGAGGAACCATCTCAAACTTTCTCTCGTGGTGATACACCATGGTGATACACTGTCCAGTGTGTTCATAGAATGGTTTGGGTTGGAAGGGACCTTTAAATCTCATCTGGTCCAACCGCCCTGCCCTGGGCAGGGACACCTTCCACCAGACCAGGTTGCTCACAGCCCCATCCAACCTGACCTTGAACACTCCCAGGGATGGGGCAGCCACAGCTTCTCTGGGCAACCTCTGCCACTGCCTCACCACCCTCAGTATAAAAAATGTCTTCCTTCTATCTAGTCTGAATCTCCCCTCTTTTAGTTTAAAACCATTACTCCTTATGCTATTGCTACAGGCCCTGCTAAAAAGTCTGTCCCCATCTTTCTTAGAAGCCCCGTTTAAATGTTGAAAGGTTGCTCTTGCCTGGAGCCTGCTCTTCTCCAGGCTGAACAACCCCAGCTCTCTCAGCCTGTCCTCACAGCAGAGGTGCTCCAGCCCTCGGATCATCTCCGTGGCCTCCTCTGGACTCGCTCCAACAGGTCCATGCCCTCCTTGTGCTGAGGACCCCAGAGCTGAAGGCAGTACTGCAGGGGGGTCTCACCAGAGCGGAGCAGAGGGGCAGAATCCCCTCCCTCAATCTGCTGACCACCCTGCTTTGGGTGCAGCCCAGGACATGGTTGGCTTTCTGGGCTGCAAGTGCATGTGGCTGGGTCTTGTCCAGTTTTTCATCCACCAGTACCCCAATGTCCTTCTCAGCGGTGCTACTTCTTGATCCCTTCATCCCTCAGCCTGTATGGATACCGCAGTTGCCCCAACCCATGTGCAGGACCTTGCACTTGGCCTTGTTGAACCTCATGAGGTTCACGTTGGCCCACTTCTCGAGCTTATCCAGGTCTCTCTGGATGACATCCCATCCCTCAGGTGTGTCAACCACACCACTCAGCTTGGCATCATCTGCAAATTTGCTAAGGGTACACTCGATCCCACTATATCATTGATAAAGATATTAAACAGTACTGATCCCAATATGGACCTCCAAGGGACACCACTCATCACCGATCTCCATCTGGACATTGAGACATTGTCAACTGTTCAACTGGACTACAAGAAATTTAAAACTTGATGGCACCAAGAGCCTTACTTGAATTTGCCTGATATTTAAGCAGGCCTTTTCCAAATATCTGCGTTATTGTGTGAGCCCTTCCTCTTGGGGAAGGGCGTTAGAGCTTTCCCACTTTGCCTTCATAGTGGCCTGAGTGCCAAAGGCAATGGTAGGATTTGGAAGAAGAATGGCCAAAACAGATGCAGAAGCCTGATGCAGGATTGGTGTGAAATCCAACTGGAAATGGAGCAGTCTGATTGCCTATGGAGCCTGCAAGATCAATGAATTTTCAAGGTGCTAGGGTGTTTGTAATAACTTTTTCTCTCTCCTGTTCTTGTGTCCTGCAGGCCACAGCCCCTTTCTTGCACATAGGAGCGCTTGCAGCGGTCACGGCCCTGTCGTGGTTGATAGCAGGGCAGTTTGCACGAACAGAGAAAGCCAGTGAGTACCACTCGTGTCCTTGTGTGGTGGTCAGGGGTTGGTGGGTAGCATTGGGCCCTCTCGTTGGGAACCAGCTGATGGGAGGCAATGCTGGTTCCTTCTCAGGGCTCACAGCCTCCAGCTCAGCCATGCTGGGGAGGTGGATGCTCTCCTAGAGTAACCTGGCTGAAACCGGAGTTGGGTGTATCTGGTCTGGGGATGCACCCAGATCCCACCGCTGTCAATTTGCGGTCAGAAACACATCATGGCTGGAGGTAAAAGGGCTATTTTCAATGATGAAATAAATAAAAGCATCCAGATTTCCATCAGTCTGCTTTAGAAAACATAAATGTACCCTCTGCAGCTAACATGCAATGTTCTTCTCGATATCTCATAAGCACCTCTCCCTTCCCCTGGCTCCTTGGCTCTTGTTCACCCGCCTTTCTAGCTTTTGAAAGCCTTAATGGACTCGTTGCTTGTGGTATAGTAGCACCCAGAGGGCTCAGTAGAGATCTGGTTCCCTGGTGGTTAGGTGCCTCCTTTAACGCATGTTGGGATGTGGTCAAAGGTCTAAGGGAGCAGAGCGGTGAAGGACACACTGAACCCAGCTCTTCTTGATGGTCCCATCAGCTGAAATAAGCTCTTCTGTGCATCTCCCCTGTCCCACCTTGTTGCCAGAGCCACTTCCAAACCCGAGATGTTCCTCCAGGTTTTCTCGTGAAATAATCTGAGCCTTCTGTGCCCTCAGAAGTGTTTTTCTTCAGGGCGTCCATGGATGTTCTCAGCCATTTGTGCCAGCTCCAGAAAAATTATTTTAATTGGTATTTAACCTGCAGCAAAATACAAGCCCTAGAAGGATTTGGCAGCACTTGCAAAAGACTTCCAAGAAGTGGGAGTTAAGAATGAGGAAATGGTGTCTGAAGATGGAAAGGTTTTGATATCCGAAAAGACCTTTCAAGAAGGAATTGCTCTGCCTTGATTTATAAATATGCCAATAAAGCTGTACCTGGTTCTTCTTAAATATGTCCTAGCGTGTAATTAGGCTGCCAGTTGAGGGAGGATTTGTGGTTGTGCCTAAAGCAGAGACTGCATGTGCTCCTTCTGAATTCCTCATACTTTCTCTCTTGCAGCTGAGTTCCCTGAAAATAGCTTTTTTTTTTAATAAGCCAGGAAGCTGTTTTCCTTCTCTTTTTTTTTTTTTTGCTTCTGGGTTGTGGGTGTGGGTTTTTTTTTGTTTTTAAGCGAAAACATTCATCTCTTCTGTACCATTGGATCTTCAAGTTATTTCAGGGTCATTTTACTTGTGAAAAGATATTTTAAGATATTTTACCTGGAGGAGTTTACAGCCTTTTTGGTGTAGAAATGCTTGACGTGGTGATGTTAAAAATGGAAGCGAAGAACTGAAATCTCTGTGAGAACCTACAGTCACTTGTAATGGTAAACCAGGATTTCACTCACTAATAACAATCTTTTGGAAATAACTGGAGCAGCTGCAGTCGTTGGTGCAAGTCTGTTCTTGCCATTTCTTTGAGGCATGTGACGGTCTTCAGCGGCTGGCTTTTTTCTGAGCAAATTTAAATTTTTTATTTATTTTTATTTGATTGTTCCTCCTATGCTACTTTTTCTGAACCTGGAGAATAGACGTTTCTTGAATAGCTACTGTGTTTTAAAAGATAGTAGCTTGTTTTCAAAAGCTTTCTTCTGAGGTCATATAGAGAAGATTGAACTCAAAGCAGCTCTGGAAGCCTTGGGCAGTAAATGGGTGTGTGGGAAACGGGCTCTTCTGGGAGCCCAGACTGGGCTGGAGTGGTCACTAAGGGCAGGAGGAATGGAGAAGGAAGGCTTGCTTCTAAATATTGTCCTTGGTGGTGTCACGTTGTAGAAAGTGGGAGATTTATTTGTTCTGCTTGCTTGACTTGGGTGGTTACCAGAAGAACTTCTTCCGTACAGACCATCCAACCTCAAATTGAACAGCGTGTACTTTGCTTCTATTTCATGCATACATTTCATTTTGGGATTTTTGTGTGCGGTCTCAGTCGCCACATCTTCATAACTGGGTCAGGTCTTCAGCTCCATTTTAACATGATCTGTGACCCATGCTGGGGCATCTTTTCCTTGCGGGTACAGTCCAATGATCAAAATATTTGGAAGCCTGTGCGTTTCACATGGGGCTTACTTTTAGTCTGAATCTGAGCTGTTCAGTCCCTAAACTGCAGCACCGGGAAGGAAGGGACCAGATTCTTTGCACAACCTGAGACTTTGCTGACAGTTAGGCTGATTTTCAAAGACTGGTTGGTGTGTGGTGTTCCTGGGGTGAGCAAGAATTGGGTCAGGATCCTGTCCTGTGTCCGTCTGGAGGTGTTGATGCTGGTAACGCATAATTTCAGGGCACCATACCTTTATGGTGCAGGACGCAGCGTGAGCTCGCTTAGCAAGATGCTATTCAGTTCTTGAGTGCTCTGTGGGTGATTGACATCTCTTCCAGAGAGGAGGAAAAATTAGCTGGCAAAGATGCTGGTGTTACTTTCTGGCTTGTAGGAACATGTTTGAATGAGGCTATTAGATGCTGGAAGCAGAAAGCAGCTTGTTTATGTGTGAAACTAGATCAGTTGTGGTCAGGACCAGAGCTGGGCTGTTCTGTCCTTCCCCTAAAAAAACACCTGCCTTCTCCATCTTGTATCCCTTGCAAATATTTACTTTAAAGGAGTTTTTGGGGTTTTTTTTGAGGTTTTCCCTTGAGTTCCAAAGCCTTAATGAGTTTGCAAAACAAATAATAATAAAAAAATTAAAAATGAAGTCTTTTGCTTTACTATCTGCGGTTTCAAGTGACTCCAAATAGCTCAAAAGTTCAAAGATTCTTTACAAGGAGTACACACCTGTTGGGTACAAGAGGTGTTTCTGTTGCACTGTCGGCACCTTCGAAAGATTCCCAGAGACTTTGGACTTTGTGAGACGTCGCTGGTAGTCAGAGGTGGGCAGCTGAGGCATGGCGTGGGAGACAGGACTGCTCCCCTGGCCCCGAGCATTGCAGCCAGTCCCTCTTTGCTGCATTTGCTCATCCTGTAATGCGGTTGGTTGTGGAGACCCCAGGGTCTTTGGTTAAACACGTCCAACTTAATCAGTAAAACACTATTGCAAATTAACTCGGTTCTGGCTGGCACAGATCTTAATGCAGAAGCAGATAAAGTGGCTTTACTCTGAAATGGGTGGTGTTGGTGAACCACAAATGTGAACACAAGTGGTGTAAACTTGAGGGATTATTAAAAGCACCGACGTGGTGCCATGTCTTATTTGTGAATATGTTTAACTAGTGATCTGTTTCCGCTATCATGCGGGGCAAAATTTGGTGCTGTCTCACCCAAAGGGCTGGGTTTTGGACTACATTGCTGGGACTTTAAGCAATTCACTTAACTTTTTGTTTCCCTAATACAAAATGAAGTGAAAACTTCCCTGAGGGCTTGATTAGCTCAAAGAGATTTTTTTTTTTTTTGTAAATAGAATGTATTTTTGCCTAAACACAGTGCTCTGCTGTTGTACTAGCAGCAAGGGCTGTAGACGTCTGTCCTCTGGAGGAAGAGGAAGATGAAGGTGTCTTGACTTTGCTCCCGTGGTGTGAGGAGGTCAGGACCAACATTTTCACCAGCTCTTTCTCTCTCGTTCTATCTCAGCTTCTCAGATGCTGATGTTCACTGCATACCTCGCAGTTGTAGTTGCACTTTACCTCGTCCCCCTCACCATCTCGTCCCCTTGCATAATGGAGAAGAAGGCTCTGGGACCAAAGCCAGCCATTATAGGTCACCGCGGAGCACCGATGGTGAGTAGTCTCACATTGCTAGTACTGTGTTGTCTGACTCTCCTGCCTGTGTAATGGATGATACCGAATCTGATGGTCTCCAGGCTACTCTCTAGAGAATATATATGACAAATATAACTTTGAGACACCTCTCCTGGTTAGAATTACTGCGGTAAATCAGTGCATGAACCCAGAGTTACGTCGTGCCCCAGATGCTCTAGATGCCTTACAAACAAAAAGGCAATCCTCGCCTTGCTCAGGGTTGTTTGTGCCATTATATTTTTCTGGCTGCTAGTTCTGCTGGTTTTTGCTCTCTAGGCTTGGCCCTTGAGCTGCAGCAGTAGAAGTTTATTATTTTTTTTTTAAGAGCTTGAGGCTCAGCTTTCATGTCCTTTGCAGGACCTCACCAACAGTGGTTAAATTCAGCTCCCAGCAGGATGCATTGAGTATGTGGCAATCTGCAAAAACAAACAAAAAAAGCTGTGCTGACCCTACATGACTGCACAGTACTCTTGCGTTACAGATCATCATGAGATTGGGTGAGGTGATGAAACATTTCTGTCATCTGCCTCCGGGTAGACCTTGAAATCATAATCATATAGTCCTTTCTTCTCCAAGGTTTCTGGACATGTCCAGGCTAAAGATGGAGCATGTTGGCTTGGGCATAGCCCTGGGCTTTGGATAAAGCTGTCCGGTGGTATTTGGTCATACAGGTCTGGGTCTCTAGTTCGGATGCTTCTGTACCTGGGTCTGTCGAATGGTTGCAGCTCCATCTCTCTCTGCTGGTTGATTGACTTCAGACAAGATGGCATACTGCGGTGTAGGCACTGGCCTTGCAAAATATTTTTTTTTAATTTTTGGTTTTTAAGTCATCCTGCTAACTTATTTGGTGACATTCAAAGCAGGAAAAAATACCTGTATAGGCTGTCAGAACCTATTTGGCAGGCTGGAGCGTGCTTGAGCTCCTCTCCAAGTTCAAGAGTGCGCACTAGGAGTTTGCTAGGTGAGACCAACACCTGTCATGACACAGAATTATTTTATTTTAGTTATCTTTATTTTTAATTATGTCCTTCTTTAAGCAGTCCCTTGTAATGCCAGCTTAGTTTGCGTCACTCTTAACTATATTGCCTCTGTGGGTGGTGGAACGAAGTTCTGGGCATGATAAATGCTTTTTCCTGTCCCACTGAGTTTGTACCAACCATGAGAGCCAGAAGCAACCAAGTGGGAATCTGGGCTCTGCATGCTTTCTGCATGGCAGAAAATCACAAAACCTGGTAGATTTTCCTCCTGTGGGGTTTCCAGGCCTATGTGCCCCTCATAGCCTTCTAAAGAAACTAAACAGCAAATAAATTCCTTCTATCTTCCAGATAGTTTATGTAAACCTTATCTGGAGCAAGACTCCCAGCAGAGACTTGGCCCTTTGCTTCAGTTTCTTCCTTGGAGCCAGCAAACACTCTCTGCAGTGTGGAATAAGCCATTCTGGGAAGATCCTGCTTGCACGTTCGGGTGCAGAGGGTTGCAAAGGTTGATGAAGAGTAGTGGTGGAGGACAGTTGGTGCTGTGTGTGGAACTGTGACCCAGGTGTTGTTCAGCCTCCCCTTCACCATTCCCCGATACACAGAGCTGGTTGTATGTTAGCAGCAGATGGTTTGCTCTGAAGCCCACAAGAAGCAAGATCAGAGACTAGCAAGCCTTGTTCCAACCTCCAAGCAATAGTTTACATGTCCCATGATGAGTCGGCAGTAGGTTTCTCCGACTGCTTTGCCTTTGCTGTGTGCGTAGTGAGTGTCCTCCAACTGTGCCCTTGAATGGCAAAGCTGAGATGGGATGAGAAAGATGAGGACCAGAGAGAAGTGATCAAAACTTCCTTCTGTACTTCCATCTATGCCTAACTTTTCACTGTATCAAATGTCACCTTGAGTTGGAAGAGCTCTGCCTACAGTGCAAGTCCTCAGGTTGTACGAAGTCATATCTGCTTGGAAACTAATGGTTTTAAAGCCTTGCCAGAAGGCATTTCTGCTAATAGGGTCTTGTTTCACAGGGCTGCTTGCTATGCTTTTGTGGTTGAGCCCAACTTGTATGTAGATTTAGTGTGGAGAAACGGTCAAGTGGAGCTGGGGAGGAGGAAACAGCCCAGAGAAGAGCCTGGAGGCTGAGCTGTAGGACACAGACGTTCTCCCTTGGGCAATGTCAAGATGAAAAGTTTGCAGAGCCTAGGAGTTTGGGACCTGAGGGGAAACTAGATCTAGTGGGACTGGAGATGATAAAAAGCGATGCAATATTTGCCTTCAAATCTCCTGAAGCAAGACAAATGTGCTTTGCTGTGTGGACAAACGTGCTCTCTGGTAGAGCCTGATAGCTGGTTGCTTTGCCCATCTGGCAGGATGAGTCCATAGTATTGCATTTCAACGTCCAATGCTCTTATGCTGGAAAGGTACAAATACAACTGAGTGCTCTTCTGACAAAAGTCAGCAAAGGACATCCATGGGATGGCTGAAGATGCTTGTCCTGAAATAAAGGATTTGCTGGGGACATAGCATATGGGGCAAAACGTGGTGAAACGGAGAGTTTCTCAGGAAAGCTGTAGATATGTGAATTTCCTGAGGGATACTGATCCACCAGTGCATGCAGCCTGCTCCTCAAACAGGAGCAACAATCCAGAGCCTGCTTTCCTCCATGCACGCACATGCCCTGTTTCTCTTCTCTTGTCCCTTTAGGATTTTAAAGAGCAGCATTCATAGTGTCTGTGTGAGTGCGACTCAACTGCTGTCCTTCTTCTGTGGAAGAAAGAAACGAGGAACAGAGGCCATAAGGCTCATATAATTTATCTTGGAACACTGGAGGAGGGAAAAATCCTTGCATTTTACGTAGAAAGAGAAAATTAGAAACCATCCTGGTATCTGTACCTAGACGAATTGTGGCTTGTTGCAGTACAGGAGAGCTACTGGTTCTGCACCGGCTGACCATTTGTCTGTAGTCGTAGTGGTCCTCCAAGCAGCATCCCTTTGGTATCATCCTGTTCCCACATGAACCTTAATCCACTGCTAGAAAAAAGGCTCTTCTGCACAACTCCTTCTGCCTTCCCTTGCCTAAATGTCATCCAGTCATTCCCACTTTTGACTATGCTGAATGTCTGTTCCCATCAGGGTGCTATCTGAAAACCCTTTCTCTTAGCAGGCATTTAGTTAAGCAATCAGTTTCTTTTCAAAGGCTCTTTTAAAATGAATTATTAAGCCTCCAGATCTGTTTCTGTCCTCCCAGACTCCCATCAGGAGAGCATCAGGGTTGTGGTAGCAATGTGCTGGGAATTGAGGGCTCCAGCCCTCACTTAATATCTGTTGGTTTGAAAGGATCTTGTCCTGATACAAGAATCATCTGACACCCCAAAATGTGAGATGGGGTTCTCTGTAAATTTTTCATGTTAATATGTTAAATTTTTCAGATGGTTTTATGAGCAGATGTCTGTTGTCTTTGGTCTTCCATCTTTTTTATTTTTCTTACAGAAACCTAGTTGCATTTTGTCTTCAATGGCAATAGACTTGACTGTCTTCTCCCTGTGATGGTAAATATGATGCTCATGCTGAGGATAAGCCAAAACAAGGGTAGAAGGTAAAAGCTGGGACCAAATCTGAGATGGAAATGAGGAACTTCATCCAGTAGGACATCAACTTCTACTGCCATTTGCAGCCTTAAAGTCTTCTCCCAAATGTCTTTCCTCACATGGTGCTTCAGGTTGAGGCAGGTTGACTTTGCTTTTGGGGTCTGAAGAAGGTGCTGTCCATAATACTGTATCCTACTTTGCTTTTAGGTTGTTAGTCCTAAATATACATTCCTTATAAAAAGTAATTAGGGTCATCATGATGATCTCTGATCACCAATCAATCACCCGAAGGATTAATAATAGCAAGGACTTATCTGAGCAAGTGCTATGTCTGCCTACTTGGAAACCTTCATGAAGCCTGAAAACACACCTCCCATTAGTGGGACCAAAAAGTTACTGGATGGTCTAAAACCAATCAGGCTAAACCTGTGGAAACCATCCAAGCACGTCGGAGGCAAGAACAGCACTTCATTTCGGAGCTGGAGGCTACAAATAGCATTGAAATAAATGCTTTTGGCAAACCACCCGTACAGCTGGTTTTCGGCATGTCTTAACAGCATTGGGAGAGACTATGCCGAAACAGCTGTCCGTGTGCCGCCAAGCATGCGGTGCTGATGCTGTCAAGCTCCTTCCTACAGAGCAGGCGATGTCCATCTCCTTGCTGAGGGCGGGCACCATGCCGGGAGGAGCATTTTTTTGGTGGTACTGACTCATTGGCTTTGCACAACTCCAGAGTGGGAAAGAACCCGTTACTGGGACAAAGTACCTTGGTGGGCAGCCAGGGTTTAATTGTCATTCTGTTCCCTGGAAAATTCCAGCAAATATGGCCTTGCACTGGAGGTTTTTTGGTTTTTTTTTGACACCTGAAGGTAAAGCCTCCAATATATGTTGGTGTTCTTACAGAGATGCTGTTTTATCATCTTGTGGTGCCAACTATCAATAGAAACAGTAATGCAAACTTCTCGTTGGGATTGTGGCTTATTTGGAGAGCTTTCAGCTAATGAAGAGCAAATCTCTGTTGTTCTGGGGTTTTTCTTTCTTGGTGGTTTTGAGGCCCTTTATTTCATCTTATCTTGGGTACCAAAACTTTACCACCACCCCTTTGGGATGGCTTTGTTTTTAAGGGCTCTGAAGTGCTTTGATTTGTACTGTTCGTGCTGCTGAAAATGAGAAGCATTTGGTTTGCTGTATGGCTTACGTGTGTCCACCTATTAAAAAATATGGCCAGTTCACCTGTCGACTGGTCCTATCGACAGTAACAAACAATCACAATTAGCATCTTCTGTCAGACCTGGAGAAAGGCTCGGGTTCATTGAAATAAATCTACGTAAGTTTACGCAGTCTTTCATTAAATCAAGCTTCAGCTTTTTTGTGTGTGCGGTACAACAATAATGAGGTCTTGTGTCCTGCATCTAGTTATTAAATCCCTAATGGCTTTTTGCTTATAAGTTTATCCTGTTGCCCAACACAATACTTTTTTCTTTGTTTTTGTTTTTACGTTTTTTTCTCTTCCTTTCAGTCTAGTTGAGCTGTTTTCCAGAAATGTCAGATACGGGTGCTCTCTAAAATACCTTCAGTTTCTGAGGATTCAAGATGCGCTTTGTTTTATGTTTTAAACAGTATTGTTATTGCCTCATAGTGACCTGGCATGAAGGGACACTAATGCTGAAATTCAATGTACTGGCAGATCCCACACTAAGCCCATATAGGGAACTTCCAAAGAGCATCTTTTTCAGGAAGGAAAATTCAGTATTTCAGGTATCACCTTAATCATGCCTTGTGGTTTTTAGTCCAGTTATTAGCTCATGAGGAGATTGATACTAGAAGGGAGAGATAAGGCAGGGAAAATTAAGAAAAATTTAAAATTATGCTCTTGTTTTCAAAAGAGTAAGAAAATATTCTCAAAGTTTGTTGATGAAGCAAAGATCAAATCCTTTAGCGCAGCTCAGCGCACAAAGCCAGAGGTGTGCGGTGACTGCAGTTAATTTGGAACAGCTTCTATGTTAGCCTTGCCAACATGCAAATGATGCAGTGATTTAGGTTTTTTTTGAAGGCTTGGCAAGGTGGCTAATTAGGGGAAAAATACAACATAGTCGTGTCCAACTGTAGCAAGGCTACACTGCTCTAACTAGCATGCTTTCATAATCTTCATTGAGGAAGGTCCGAAGCTCTTGACTCCATTTGAAAGCATTTGCAACTGACTTCTAAGCACAGAAACAGTCAAAATCAGTTCGTTAATGGGTAATTTTCTAGAAATTACTTGCTGTGTCTCTGTAGCACGAAGAAATGGATAGTAGCTTGATTTTTGCAAGGGATGAGCCTATCAAACCCAGTGCAAAGAGAAGGAACAGCTTCTGGAAACCCTGCACAGGGTCTGTCTGGCTTTCGGTGGATGTTGGCATGGTTTATCTAGGACAGAGGTTTTGGAGTGAAATCACTGCGGTGTGCACCAGGGCTTCCTTCACTTCAGCACTGATTTCTGAAGAAATTGGTTGTGCCCAGTCGCACTGCGTTCCTGCAAACCTGGATTTAGGTTTAGACACAATGTGCTTGAATGTATTGTATTGAGGATGAAACCCATAAAAGAAACTGGAGGGAGACAGAGAAATACAAGCAGAAATATTATGCATTTATTTAGTTATTTCAGTTTTGCTGTAAAACCTTTTAAAAAAAAAAAATTTAGCACTAATCTCAGCAAGTAATTCCTGTACCAGCAACTGTCCCACTTGGATGCATCTCTGCCCTAAACATGCTGAATTTGGGGCTTCAGCTCCCTCTTTCTTGGAGGGAGATGGAGACAGGCTAGGACAATGGAAATATCTGTAACTCAGATTCCCCCTTTTCACAAAACCCCTCACGTTTCAGGGGATATGAACTCCTGGTACAGAGAAATCCTGCCTCCAAAGTGGTGCCAGGGGAACCTCTGGGAATAAGCAGCGTGTGATTTCAGGGGACAAGGTTAAACTTGCTTTCCTGGCTTTATGGTTGACCTTTACTGGGTTATGTCGCCAGTGTGAGTGGCTTGTTCAGTCCCCTCAAGACTAGGATCGACCATGAGGTTTAGGAACAGCTTTCTGCATTGAGGATGGACTTGTTTGGAGATGCAATTATTTATATCAGGGTGACTGGCTCTGGCCAGGTTAGGAGCTTACCCACCACATGCTCACAAGAAGATGACGTCTTTGCCTCCAAGGCTTATAATCTACTTTCCAAAAGCTTCTGAGCTGCAGGGAAGCGGGTTGTCAAGTAATCGCGTCGTGGTGTTAGAGACTGCCCAGCACATGCCATCATGGGGCACGGTGTTACAGAGAGCACTTCTGCCAACGTCCGTACCGTTTGCTGGTTCGGAGCAGGCAGAGATGTTCATCCATCTGTGATGCTCTTCAAGAGGATGTTCTTTGCTTCTAGTGGTGGTGTCGTGAGGATGACGTTAGAGCTCCTAAGGGTGTATTTGGATGGTCAGACCTGAAGTGACAGTCTGTTCTTAGAACAGTTTTAACATGCTGTTTTCTCTGCACAGCTGCAAAGCTGCATTTTCAACACAGCTCTGGCCAGAGTTTTGCAAGTTTAACTTGTGTTTGGGGTCAAGTTCCCAGGAAAGGAATGATGTGCATCGTCTGAGCAGCCGCACGCAGCCCTGGTGGGCTCCCGTTAAGTTTTGCCCTTCTTGAAGAGTGAAGCTTGGTCTGCAGGCTCTGTAGGGGCTAGAGACGAGGTAGGAGTGGGATATTCCACTCCTGGGGCTGAGCTCATCTCTCCAACTGGGGTTAAGCTCAGTGGGGACTGACTGAGTGCTGAGGATGGGACTGTCATAGTGCACTGAGTTTTAAAACTCAATGCAAATCTCAGTTTTTAGCTCACTGCAACCTGTGTTATAGCACTGTCCCTAAGATGCGTGAACATCACTGCTATCTTTACGTGGCCAAATTTGTCCAGTCTGGCAAACAGAAATCCCATCCCCCAATGGCTGTTTTCCTATTTGGTTTTCATCTATCACCTCTCCGTGCAGTCTTGGCTTTGTTTAAATTTACTTTCCTGCAGTCCAGCTCTCGCATGTTGACTTGCCATCTCAGATCTGTTTGGTTCTGCGTTTCCTTTGAGTAACTCCAGCAGCGGAGGCTGGGACTCCCCTGTCATTGAGGTTAAAACTTCCCCTACATCTCCAGCTGCATCCCAGGAGGGCTGGTGTCCAAGCAAGGCTTGACCCTGGCCCTGCAGAAACTGAAATACACTGAAAAGAGACAAGAAGCGTTTTTAAAGTTGTTATCGACCAGCAGAGCCTATGCCCTCTCTGGGTTACGATTCTACCGGGCCGGAGTTTGGTGTACAGGTAAGACGTGAGAAAACCTTGGTCATGCTGGTCCACTTCTATAGAGGTGGAATACTGTTGTAACCGTACTTGTTCACCTTCGTTAGCCCTCGTTCATGCAGTATGAGCTCTTCATTGTGTAGGTGGGTAGCAGCGGTGTTGTCCTACCCATGTCCTACCCTTTTTGAAGGGTTTTACACTGATTCCTTAGCGGAGGTAGCCCAACCTGCCCTTTCCCAGTCTCTCTTAGCCAGAGAGATGATTTAAACTCAGTACACTTCGTTTTTCTACGCCTTGTATGTCCACATCCCTGGGGAGACTGCTTATGGGAGTGTGGGTTCAGTTACTGCTGGATGTGGTGTCACATCTTGAGCTGGGACTTGGCGTTGCATCTACTCAGCAACCCTTCCTGACAGGCTGGTGGTCTTGCGGTGCCCTTCAGTTTCTCTAGCTCAGCTGGCTCTTGTTTGAAGACTAATCACTTTATTTTCTTGTGATGGCTGCGGTCTCTGAAAGCAAATATTGAGCATTGCCCTGTAGAGACACGATCACCTTGCAGCGTTACCCTGAGGAAACCTGAGCTACTTGGGAAGGGAAACCTGAGATGCTGAAAGCAACCCAAGGAGATGGAGCAAGTCTGGATGGGATCTTCAGATCTTTGTGGCTGCTGCTCCCTGCTGACAGCTCTAAGCATCATGCATATATTGTAAAAAGCTCTTTCAGCCCAACCTTGCGTGACCCCAGTGCTGGGCTGTGCGAGAGGGTGCGATGGGGGTGTTGCCTCTGCCTTCGCCTAGACAAGCCAGGCTTTGATTGGGAGCTTTTTTAGGAAGATAACGTGCCTCTGTGTTGCCTTTGAACAAACATAAAAAATGAACCAGTATTGATGTGTGACTTGAGTCAGAGGAATTCAGTAGAGAGATACCGGAGCTATGTGAAGGTTGCTGCTGACATTTGCTCTGAGTACTTTACCCAAAGCTTTGCTGACCTGAGCGTGTAAGGTGATCAGCTTACAAGAAAACAAGTGATTCTTAGAGACACCTTAAACTCGAGCGGGTTTTTATATTTATTGCACGTCTTGCTTGCACAGTAAGTTTGGGCCTCTTAATTATTCCTCTTTCCAACCCCTGAGTAATTCTTGAAAATCATGGGTTGTGAATGCTCATTGTGTCCTGGTGGAAATTTACTGATCCTGGTGGTGGCAGAGATGAATGGAAAAACAGGATGTTACATGTGCCCTAAATCTGAAAGGAAAATTGGAAAAAAGAAAATTGTTTTTTTAAAATAGCTTTATTTTGATGTGCTCGTGTTTCAGTGCAGCAGATCTGCCAATTTTTCTCTCAATAGTTGTCTATTTTTTGTTTTTCTCGTCTGCCTGTTTTTGTCTTATGGACATTTTGGGGCTAGCTATACTGTACTGGTTTTGAAGAAAAACAAAGTATTTGTCTTCACGCTGTATTGTTTTTAAACAAACCTGAATTCTGTCACCATCTACTCCATTCAACAGGAAGGAATTTGAAATAAAATTTGAGTCCTTATTTGTGATAGCCATAGGGATACATTTTCTAGGCTTAAGGCTATTTTTTTAATTGTTCTTAAAAATAACTAAAACATTTGTTATTAGAGAAATCATCTGATTTTTAGACTGAGTAATAGATTATTGAATGGGTAGATGTGGAAATAAAAGGTGTGCTACAGAACCTGTGGTCTAGTTCTCTATAGTATGGGTAATACCCTGGTTTATGGACTTTCTTCTTTCTATAATGGCTTTGAAATTGCTGTTTGCACAGAAAAGTAGGAGAATGAAGAACTGTTAAGATGTTTGAGATAGCTCTGGATATAACCTGTGGATAGAGAATTGGCATCACACTAACAATCACTTTCTGGGGATCTCCAGCAAGCCACTGTTTGGGGCATCACGCTGATGAGCAAATCTTTCGTACGCTAATTTTGCACTAGAGATCAAGCTAGCTGGGTTTCTGGTATTACAGGTCATGATAGCTCTGCCTTGAACTCTCTGAGTGAGAAGGACCATCAGTGGAGTCAAGTGCATTGGTCATCTTCAGACTTCAGTAAGATGCAATTCTGCCTGGGGGATGCTGGTACTCCAGTGTAACTGACCACCATGTAATTTGCAAAACAAGATTGTTTTGGGTCCCTAATATCTCTAAACCTTCCTCCCAGCACCCTCGATGACACTGCTTTGTAAACTTTCCACTTACTACTAATATCTCATTGCCTTTCGCCCCCCCCATAGTTGGCACCAGAAAACACTCTGATGTCCTTCCAGAAGGCAGTGGAGCAGAAGATGTACGGAGTCCAAGCTGATGTCGTACTGAGGTAAGCCAGCGTGCTGGTTGGGTGGAGACTCTCCGTGGATGGTCCAAACCATGCTGGTGAGTCTTTCCCATCTGGTCTGTCTGGTTGTTACCAATTTTTCCTATTGAAAAGTGCTCTCATGGGGAATGTATCTGATAACTCCTGGCTGTCTCTGTAACGCACGGGTGCTCCTAATTGTTTCACTGAGATGATGATTAAAGGTGAAGTTGTCCAGGTGGGGGAACCTGGATACCTTTGTCATGAAACTTATCTTCATTTGCAGGAAGATGGTAGTTTATCCTAGGGCTTGCTTTATTGCAGTGAAACACAGCACCTGGTTTCTAGCCTGGCTTGAAGTCAGCTGGCCTCGGGAAGAGACAGAACTGCTTAAATGGGACCTTTGCTGGGATGCCCCAGGTGCAGAGAGAGCGGAGATCCCAAACTGATTTCGTTGCACTGCAAGTCTTCAGGAGGGTTTTTGCCAACCTTGCAAAGCCGTCATGAGGATTTAGCAGCCCAGGAGCAAGCCCTTTCTCCTTCTCCCCTCCCTTGCATGTCACTAATGCTGGGGGAAGGAGGAACCCGGTGATGCTGTTGTCTGTCAAAGTCATTCCTTGCAGGCAAATGTTGAGCTGAATTGACAAGGCCAGTTTAGAGAGGGCTATTTCAAAAACGGTGCTTTGTTCCAGGAGTTCGATAATTCTTTAATATTCTTGTTCCTTTTCTGAACTGTGTTTTTTGCATGAGTTACATAGACGTGCAAGAGGGCAGAAGTGGCATGAAGGGAGCAGTAATGCCTTAGCTTGCTGATACCTTGGTTTGTCTTGGTTCCAGTTATAAACACAAGAAAATCTCAAAGCTGATATTTTATTTTTCCCTGACCACTTTGGAGGTTGGTGTTGATGGGAAGATATTTTTGCCTGGTGGAAGACGGGCTTCTGAACTTTAATTGTTAGGGTGCTTTTTTTCTCTCTATAATTGTTTGAGAGCAAATGATATAAAAACTAAAGAAATTTCTTCCCACTGGGGAATGGAAGGTCATTGTGGAAGGATGAAGTATGAATTGGGATGTATGTGATACAATTCTTGTTCTTTCCAAAATTAGTTTAACTGTTGTGAAGGAACGACTGCTTGACCAGACTCACAGATGAGCATTTGACTTGTGTGGCTGTATCAGTTGCTTCCGTTAGCACTGGCCAAGGAGAAAGGTGGACTTTTGGGAGGAGAGCTGGAAAAGCTCCAAGAGCTTTCCATGTTGTCACTCATCAGCCATCCCAGAGGAACAGTCCAAGTATGCATAGCTTAAACAATGTCCTTGATGGCCCAATTATCTAAGACCCTTTCTAGGAGATTCAAGTGTCTATAAAAAGAGGATTCCATTGACCTTCAGACCAAAAAGTGAGCTATCAATACAGCTGGCGGCAACTTTGGGAAGGGTTTGCGGCACAATACTTGTTGCTATCCTTATCCCTTTGAAAGATGCTCTTTGTGCCTGTGGCTGGATGGGTCCACTCCACCTGGGCTGTTCCCAGGACATCCCTCCTGGGGTGTTTCCGTGTTGTTCTAGGCACATATCAGCCATGGTGGTGGTCTTAGACCCATTGCATCCTACTCCCTACCCATTACACACCCCAAACTGGGTGGCTCCGGTTATAAAGCCAGCAGTGGTTATAAAGCCAACTTTGCTTCAAGCAGCAGGAGCATAGTATTGTTGCGTGTTCCTCTCTCATCTTCTACCTCCTCCCACATCATTTCTTCTAAATTCTGTCTCCGAGTTAGTTTTTCAAACCTATGCCTGCTAATACATTGTGGTTAGCCTAGGGTAATGCTGAGTGACTCTAAGGGGAAAGAATAGAAAGGAGGGAGTGAATATTAAGTGCCCCATAGGATTTCTGCACTGTGGTTAAGGCTTAGCAGTATCTGATAATGCTCTGCTATGAGATGTTAAGACTTGAGCTTCTATCTCCCTTAAACACTCCACACTCTTAATTCTGCAGTGGCTTAGCATAATTTTTTTAAAAAAAACTCTCTGTTAAAAGCCCTTCTGATTGCAGCAGCATGGTATTGCTGTGTCAGCGTGTTGCTTTGGGTTGGGCGGAGGAAGTACTTGGCGTAGTGCATGCTAGAAATAGCAAATGAAGATGCCAGTGACCTTTGTGATAAGGGACTTCTGCAGGCAATGCTAAAGCTGAGACAGCGTTTGCTCCATCATCTAAAATAGTTTCTTGTTTTCCAGCTAGCTCTGGGGGTGAGTGCTCTGGGTTGTCTCCTGATTCAAATGGATTTTGTATTTTAACCCCATCTCCTTTCCAGACCTTATCTGAATCTCCTGTTATAAAGATGGGCACCTTGCTTTGGAAGATGTCATTGTAATCAGGCTGGCTGCCCTGGGTTTGCCTTGATTTCTGAGTGCACTCAAAACTGTTCCCCTGCCCTTGATAGAAACCATCACTCCCCTGTGTGGTGTTGCCATCGATCCAGACACAGAGAATTGGGTGGAAGAAAGCTTAAAAAGGTTTTCAGATTTCCCAGAACAATTGTTCTGTAACAACTAGGTGGCTTAAAAGCCATAGGGCATGCATTTGGCTATTTAGTTTCATCTGAGAGCCATGTTTTCTTTAAGATGCATGAACTTAACAACTCATGTGAGCATGGTTGTTTCCTGAAACCAATTTTCAACTGGAAAAGGCAATTTCAGAGCAATTTTGGTAGCTTGGAACACTTGCATCTTGCTGAAAGCCTGTAAACATTAAGTTCCCATATAGTCTGAGAGCCTTTGTAAAGTCTTACTCATTATCTACTATTAACAATTTAAGAATAGTTTGTGTGTGTGTTTGTGCATGTAGGGTATGGAAAATGTCTGACATTACTGGGAGCTATGGACACTGCAGAAAGTTTCGGTTAGCGTGAGCATTCAGGGCGGGTGTTCTTGTCCAAGCTATTGAGTTTGGCACTCTAGAAATTTTTGAGAGGGTAATGAGGAGGGGGGAGGAAGGGAGGGATGGGGTGATGTCAGTGTATGAATGACTGCAAACATCTAGCAGGTATCTAAGACGCTTTTTCCTCTGGGTATGTTTCATTTCAACTGGTCTTGAGGATGCTGGGGATGTGTTAAGCTGGTCGAGATCTTCACAATGATTTTGATGTGAAGCCTTGAGAGAGGCTGGAGTGGGAATGGACATTTCTCTAGTGCTCTGTACGTGGTTGTGCACCTCCACCTGTAACGGGGCCTCTGACTCTCTTTGCAGCTATGATGGAGTGCCGTTTCTGATGCATGACAAGACACTCAGGAGAACAACGAATGTGGAAGAAGTGTTTCCAGAGCGGGCCTACGAGCACTCCTCCATGTTCAACTGGACCGACCTGGAACAGCTCAATGCTGGAGAATGGTTCCTACAGGTGCGTATGACCATGGAGAGGATGTCCTGAAGCCATGGCCATAGGATGAAAGCTCATGCCTAAGCCCTCTTTGAGGTGGAGAGGTGTAGATCTATCTCCTTGGTGGAGTGGTCTGAAGTGCAGCTAGACCAATCATCCATGAACCACCTTTAGTTCTGTCACCTACTAAACTTAGACTTGGTCTAGAAGACATTGTCTTTCTGTGCCTCTTCTACCACCTGGAAGAAGGGACCTTAATGCCTGGTTGACACCACAAAGAACTTGAAGACCCCCAGGAGGGGGGAACGTGATTTTAAAGAGAGCAGAAGAGGCAGCGTGTTATATACTGTTCCTTTTTCTTTAACTTTTGGAGGCAATTGTCTGTACAAAGAAAAAGCAAGAAATTCAGCCTTTGAAGTCTGGCGGAGGGAGGAATTGCTGTGGGATGGGCTTGACCCGTCCTTTGGCGTGCAGTCAGGTTGCAGGTGGAATTTCTTTTTGCCAAGCTGCTCTCTGGTCAATGGCCGTAACCTTCTTGGAGAGCATTAGCTGTGGTCTGGAAGGAAGGCTGCAGTGCTCTGATACACTCATGCAAGCTTGAATGTGGCTTGCTGAGGCATTGCTGCAGTGATGCAAGCTCAGGTACCAGTTTCATATACCTGCTTGGAGTTCCATGGGTGCTTGCTTGGTGAAAGCCTGAAACCACTGTAGCTTCACTGTCATTCTGATCTCAGCTGGTCTGGAGGTGTGATGGGGATGTCTGTGTGTTACAGCTACACAGAAACGTGTTTGGTTTGCAGGCGTGGTTGTGGGAATGCAGGGAAACTGCTGCATGCAATATGAGAAAGGCCAAGACAGCATCTGGAAGGCTGCTTTTTGGGATGTACTTTGAAGCAGTCATTTCTGAATGTCCTTAAGTCAGGAGCCCGTCTCTTAAAAACCATAGCTCCTCTCCTAGTCGTATAAAAGCAGGTCCTTTTTATTTCTGGATCCTGAAGAATCCTTGGTGATCATGTACATAGTGTGAGAAAGTACATTTTTAGCACCTTTTTTTTAGCTTGCTACCTTGGAAAAATTACATTACTGCCCTATAGCTCTGCTCTTGCTCTGAAAATGGGGCGACCTGTCCAGCACACCTTGCTTTCAGTAAGGATCTTTGACCTCCCCTTGGATAGGGAAACTGAGGCACAGAGAAACACTTCAGCAACTCATAAAATGGTCATCAAGAGTAGCTGTTGGTGTGGCCCACTGTTGCCGAGGTGGGATAGAAAAGGGTCTTCACCTGTACTGGGGGAGTCTGGACTTTGTGGCAGTAAAATTGGGATGTGCTTTGCTTTCAGAACGACCCTTTCTGGACGGCCGGGTCTCTCTCAAGATCTGACTACTTGGAAGCTGCCAACCAGTCAGTCTGCAAGCTGGCAGATATGCTAGAGGTGGTCAAGGACAATACATCTCTCATCCTGAACTTCCAGGACCTGCCATCAGCTCATCCTTACTACAGCACTTACATCAACATCACTCTGGAAACCATCTTGGCATCGGGAATTCAGCAACAGGCTGTGAGTTCTGTGGGGCTGATGATGTTTCCAAAATTGCCCTCCTTATGGGTTTCCCCGATTCCTTGAGTGTCTCCATTTGGACATCAATCCTTGAGTGATCCGTTTTGGACATTAGATTTGAAATGCCACCCTGTGCCAGGAAGCCATGCTGGGGAGGAATGTTCCTCCAGGCTGGTGGTCCCAGAGGCTGAGGTTGGCATGGACCTCTGAAACCCACCCAAGGTGACTGCTGATGCAGCAGCGTGCCCTGGCAATGAGGGGGCTTGATAGCGCCTTGGACTGTACTAGTGGTAGTGTAGCTGGATGGAGGGAAGTGATTATCACCCTTACTCAGCAATTGTTTGTTGTGGGGCTCACCAGTACAAGACAGATGTTGATAAACTGGGGCAAGTCCTGCAGAGGCCACCAAACTGGTCAGTGGACTGGATATATGAAGAAGGGCTGAGGAAACTGAGTCTCTTCATCCTGGAAAAACAAAAGACTTTGGAGAGCTGCTATTAGGTCTCCCAAGAACGGGCAAGGAGGTTGTTGAGAAGTTGGACCAAAGCTCTTCACTGAGCTACGTGTCAGGAGGATGGGAGGCAGTGGTCATAAATTGAAACGGGAGATGTTCCTGCTGGATATAAGGAAAGTAGTTTTCTCTGTGAGGGCAGGCAAGGGTTGAGAGGGGCCTGGAAAGACCAGGGGATCTTCATCCTTGGAGTTTTTCAAGAGCCAACTAGGCAAAGCCCTGAGCAACCTGGTCTGAAATCGGTGCTGGTTTGTGTTGGGGTAGCGATCTCCTGAGTTCCCTTCCCACCGAGCAATTTGATAAGAACCTCAGACATGAGAGAAGAGGCTGAGAGCCTGAAACTTCTCTCTTTGACCTGTCTTGGGAAGGAAATCTGGGTCTTTCACTTGCCCTGTGCTCTCCCTTGAAGATGGACTGGTTGAAAATAGCGTGGTGAGGTTGGCAAGTGGAATGACTACCTCACAGCTCAGATATTTCATCTGTACCGATGAGGTGCATCTGCGTGCACAGACAAGTTCAGCACTGACCTGTGCAGTGATGAGCCCAGGAGGGAATGGAGCTGTTTTTAGCTTCCATCTGTCTTTCTGATGAGTGACACTGCCACCCAGTTTCCAATTAACTCTGTGGCTGCAGTGACAGCGTTATCCGCAAGCCTCTGCCAGCTTGGCTGGAACCAAGGGAGGACCATGCTGTCTTCTCCTTGGGTATTGGGATGGAGAGCATGAGAAAAATAGTCAAAACATAGAGGTGGGGTTGTAAAGTGGTATTTCTTACCCAAGTTTTATGATTCCCTATTGAAAATGGATATGGTTGCATCTGTGCTTCTCTGATGCTTTGGTAGATGAGTGTCACTGAGTTATTGAGCATGGGTTAAAGCAATGCAATGCCCAGTGGTACTGCTGAGATCATCTCGTTGGGCGCAGCCATAAAACTGCCCAGCTTGGTTCCTGCATCCACTGTACATCTAGCAGCTGAGCATCTTAACAGTAATTAATTTGACACGCTTTTAAAGCGTGGTATGAACTTAGGGAAGTCCTTGCTCAGGGTTGGAGTAGATGTAGCCGTGATAAAAGAGTGAATAAAACTAGTCTTAGGCATGGGATCACGAGAGGCTTCTCCTGTTCATCCTTTCTGCACTGTCAATTTTAGCCTCATGTCCTTAGTTCTCTCTGTGCCCTGAACTGGACAGGGAGGACAGATTTTTCACGGATGCCCCATGTCTCTTCTCATGAGACATATCTCTTCTCTCTTCTCATCCCTTCGCATCTCAACCGTTTTCACCTCTAAGATTTTGTGCGTTACAGTCCTTTGGGCTCGAGGATAATCCTGAAATGCATTTGATTAAAAACGTGGGAGGCTGAAAGTCTCTCCTAGACAATTTGTATGACAAATGAGGCAGCCTCTCATGTGATTTTGCTCCTGGCTTGGTGTAAACTGGCTCTCCGCAAAGCTGCCTCGCGTTGCCGTCTTTGCCGTAGCTATCCTCTGTCTCGCTCCCTCCGCAGGTGATGTGGCTGCCGGACTCGGAGAGGCAGCTGGTCAGACAGATTGCGCCGGGTTTCCAGCAGACTTCTGGCCTCAAACTGGATGCAGAGCGGATGAGGGAGAAGGGCATCGTGAAACTCAACCTGCGTTACACCAAGGTCACGAACAAGGATGTCAGGTACAGCCCTTTGGACGCTGTGTGATTGCCCGTGGGCTTCACAGTGGGTGTTCACAGCTCTCTGCATCCTTGTGCCCTGCGTGCATCCTCAGCCCAGCAGTATCTTTTCTGATCATCTCAGGCTGTCTTATCTGCACAGAGGTATCTTTTCAGACAGTGTTGCTCTTGAAAGCTTCAGCTGTGCCAGCTTGTCCCTACCCATTGCCCAGAATCCAGACTGTTCCCAGAAGCTGACTGGTAACTCTACAAGCTAAATCAGTATATGATGATCCATTTTGAAATACATATATATGAATCACTTGATTCTTATTACGCTGTCAGCTCTGGGAAAAAGTGAAAGCTTTTCACAGCGAGTACTTCCAAGTGCTGTTCCATCCTCATTAGCAGCTGCCCTTTGCTTCTGTTCGTCTGCTCCAGAGTTGCTACCGTGGAATTTTGATTAGTCCAAAGTCTGGATATGCTTTCAGAAATTTCTCTTTGCAGAGAATTCACCTGTTTCATTACTGCCCTGTGTCAGCCATTTAGACTCCTCTTTAATGAGGTTGGCACAGCATGAGGTTCCTCTCCTTCTGCTTGAGCCTGTATTTGAACCATGCAGTGTGTTAGCTCCCGGCTTTGCCCTCTTCTTGGAAAGGGTGGATTGTCTCTAGTAGAGCTCTTCTATTTTTTAGAGCTTAAATTTTTTCCCCAAAGAAATACTTGAAAATGAAACAGGTCTGCAGAAGAAAAGTGTCTCCAAAAGAGCTGTCTTGCTGTATATTTGGGCTAGAAGTAGGGAAGAGCTGAGCCCGCAGCTGTTTGAGAGTGTGGTCCTATTTAGTGGTGTCTTTCTGTGGCTGCCAGCAATCAGTCTACTTGCTTGCCCTTCAAACCAAGTCTGTGCTTTACCTGCATGATAATTTCCTGCCTGTTTTCCCCCCTACTTATTTGCTCTATCTTACGGAGAGGACCATATGCCAACTCTTTCATCTATCCCAGCTCATCAGCCCCCATCACTCGTCAATCCCACCTCGGCCGTCTCCAAAATCCAACCTGCCACCCGAGTGTTTCCTCAACCCTGAAGGCTTTGTGGTGCCCAGTCAAATGTTGCTGCAGTCCTGTAGCATGAGCCAGAGCAGGCTCAACAAGCCCTGGTTTAACACAGGTTCTCTCAATTCCCCCCCCCCAAAATCAGCATCTGGATGTAACGTTGCTGCAACCACCTCTGCCCTTGAGAATCCCGTAGCCTTTGGAGCAGCTTGATCGTGTTGTGAGCTTTGAGACGTCCACATCTTGTACGCTGGCCTTCCACCTCAAAGTGCTTTGCCAATGTTAAATTGCAAGGATTAATCTCTCTGCTGCCCATGCAAGGGAGATTAGTCATGCTTCTGCTTCGGAGATAAAGAAACAGAGCAATTTATGCAAATCGTAGGGGTACAAGGAGTCCTCTATCAGTGCTTGGTTTGCTGCTGACAGCTCCTGTACCTCAGCTTGCAGTTTCAGCTTCTTGGAAAATGACCTCAGGAGACTGGAAGCTGTAACTCTGCAACTGTCCCCAAAACAAGGGCATGGAAGTTGTAGAAATTGATGTTGGAAACGCATCTGTCAGTTTTTAATTAAGCAAATTGCCTCTGAAGTGTTACAGGCATCTGAGCGACATGTTAATTTTACATCGACGTGATGAGGCGGTTGTTACAAAAACATGCTGTGTCCATCATTCATGAGCAAGTATCTGAGATGGTCTGTGGCCTGGATCAGATAGCATCCAAGAGGTGAAGAAAGCTTTCAAGTTCAAACTATTTGATTGCAATGCCCTTGGGTTGCTTATGAAATGACAGTACCCTGTTAAAAAAAACCAACAAACAAACCACATTTCATGCAATTCAAACCCAATAATCTAGCCATGATTACCGCAGTGGCTGACGGCAGCAGCTCTTCTCTTGGAGATAAGGGTCTGTCGTTTGCTGGGGGACTCACCTCTCACCCTGTCTGTCTCCTGGCAGGGACTATGCCATGGCAAACCTGAGTGTGAATCTCTACACTGTGAACGAGCCCTGGCTATACTCCATCCTGTGGTGCGCCGGCGTCCAGTCAGTCACCTCCGACAACTCCCACGTCCTTCGCAAGGTGCCTTTTCCCATCTGGCTAATGGTAAGCACGATGCCTGGGAAGCTGCTGTGAACCCCTGGAAGGAGGGGATGCAGTGGCGGGGTGTTGAGGTGGCCGTTGACCACTGTAGCCATACATCTAGTGGGTTTCTCCAGGAAGGTTTGATTGGGTTCTGTGTTTTGGCCAGGCTGCAAAACTAGCTTTTTTTGCCTGTTTTTAATACTAAGGCAGGACAAGTTTTACCTCTGGCTACCCCATTGCTGGAGAAGGAACAACCAGAGACCAAAGGTAGCCACCTTGCCCACCATGTAGCCAATAAACACTCTGAAAATACCCCTAGTACTTTGGGTCTCTGAACCAAGCAAAAATATTCATGTTGGACTGGAGGGAAAACGATGAAATTGTTGTATCAAAGTATTTCCAAAACAAGAGCTCAACTGCGGAGGTGTAAGCACATGTGATGGAGGGGCTATTTTCTGATGACAGATCCTGTTGGGGGTACGACAGGAGGCAGCTGTTTTACGTGCTGCTCTGCCAGATGGGCTTGGGAAAGGGGAGAATAAGATGAGCACAAGGAGAATTTAACATTAATGCGCTATCTGCATCTTTAGCTGGAGGTAGGTCCTCAAGACTACTGCCTAGATGGATGAACATCTATGTACAATGTCCTTAACCTACTGCTTGTGTCTGACTACACAAATTCACACTGGTGCGTGCTGAAGCTGGAGAATTGTAAATGGTTTTATAAAGATTGAATCTGTTGGCAGAAGAGATTATCATCGTCTGAATTGTGCTGCTGCAAACATCTGTCCTCCACCACAGCTGGCAGGAGTTACGTGCACATCACTGGCAGTTTTTTACTCCCAAAGTCTCTTTGATGCTTGGAGTCCTCCTCCAAGGGCTTTTTCATCTGTTGGATTTCCAACTCAGCCCTCTGCTGCAAGTGCACACTCTTATATCACCGGCAGCATAAAAATACCTTGATTTCCTGCATATTGAAGTGCCTGGGTGATGTAATCTAACCAGCTTTGCCACCTGAGCCCCCTCTACCATGCAGGATGTGGCTTGGAAGCTGGAGCGAAATTTTTTTCTTCCAGGCTTTGGCTGCCCAGCACCCTCAGAGACTTTGTTGGGCTTTATCGCCAGCTGAACGGTGCAAATCTATTCTGCTCCATTCACACAGGGGCCATTTGCAGTTGCAAAAATACGTTTAACTTGTATTTCGGTTAAATAAAAGCAAAAAGAAAGAAGAAAAAGTAACAGTCTCCTCTCTGCTCTTGATGGAAATCTACTGGTAAGAAGAGAGGCCATCAGACACGGCATAGAGGAGGACTTTGAAAAGCTTGAGCTGGAGTTCAGCGCCCAACTTGCTGTCCTTAAAGCAGATGCCCAGTGTGGGACCCCTCTCTGCATTTTGGGGAGTCTCTCAGAGCCAAGGTTTGGGTTGCTCTCTGCCCAGTTACGCTGAATTGATGATGGGTTTGATGGGCTGCAAATGTGAGGATTTCAGGAATAGGACGTATAATGGGTAAAGTTTATAAAAAACCCAAAGTAATCCCACTGAAACAACCCTGTTTAAGAAAGAGGAACTGCAGGTGAAACATAGCAATTCCTGAGCAGGTCTTGGTGCGGATGGAGCAGGACAAGAAGTTGTCTCCTCAGTAGGTGCCTGCAGGGCTGAGGAGGCATCTGCTCACTGGGCACTCTTAATAACAATGTGTGTGAGGTGCATGTCTTTGGGAAAAATCCAGTTTTCCCCTTTTGATCACCTTGAGATTCCATTTTTTGTCACTTATAAAACCTTAGCTTGGGACCGAAAGCTTCCAGCTTTGAGCTTTCTGCAGGACTTAAAAAAATATACGTAATACCTGTAATCAGATGCTGGAGTTCGCCCAGAAAGCTGTGTTCATGTCTACCTATTGCTTGGGTGGATCATAGGAAATGCAACTTTTGCCCCAGAGGAAAACCTGCTATTTGCGTTCTTCAGTTGTGAAATACCAACGGTTGCATAAATGAAAAATTTAGATCTGTAGATTTTGTTCTAACTTAGAAGACTCTTGAGTTTTCATTCAAAATAGTTACGATAGCATTCTTCTGCCAAGAAATTGGAAACATCAGCTTTGTGTCTTCGTCTTAATGGCTGCAGCAAATGTAATGCTAAATGTCACCCTTCTGTAATTAAGCTGGAAAGCACAAGGATTGAATCTCCATCAGAAGCATTGGCTAATTAAAGCGTTGCCCTGCTAATGCTATGGTACACTTTCACAGGATAAATTGAGACACACAAAGATTCACTGAGTAGTAAAACAAGTTGATCTCTGCTGAGAGACAGAGGTAGCAGAGTTGTTGGCTCCCAACTGGTTTTATCTGTGTCACGCTACCATTGCATGAACTCATCTTTAAGCATTATGTATTCTGTTTCTCTAATGAAATATTACTTGTGTGCATTAATGGTGGTGGTGGTTGTGATGGATCCATCTGGTATGAAATCAGCAACCTTTTCCTGATTGGGACTAGTCCAGGTTTGGGATAGGAGGAATTCATTAGCATCACTGGGGGCTGTCCTGGGTAGGTGTCTTCTGAGCATCATCAGGAGTTGATTATTATCACTTCACTTTAGTGTCTTTCCCGTCTTCTGAGCATCATCAGGAGCTGATTATTATTATCACTTCACTTTAGTGTCTTTCCTGAGCAGCACAAAAATTAACGTGAAGTAGTGTGCTTCTATGCTGGGTTCAGACGATGAATTCAGCTGGTGTGATGACCAGCGCCACTTGGACTGGCAAATGGAGCCAGAGCTACCAGTGCCTTAAAGGACGGAAATTGAGAAGTACATGCTTATAGCACGGGGACTGTGCAGAACAGCTAACATTAGCACCCAAAGTGGACCCTGCGTGTCTCGTGTGCAATGTGTATATATTTCTGTGTTTTCCCACAGACTTGGATTTCTAAACAACATCTTACCCTCAGCTCGAGGTACAGCCGAGATAGGAAACCTTCAGCCCACAGAGCTCTGAGAAAATGTCAGCACAGGAAAAGAGGGAGAGTTTAAAATTGTTCCTGTTTGCAGTTTTTCCTGATAACGTCATTTTGGATGACAGGCTAGCATTAGAAACATCATAAACATTGTGATTTATATGTGACCTCTGCAGCTCTGTGCTTTTCTTTCTGCCCTGGTTGGTAACTTTAGCGATGTGTGGTCTCTCTGTGATTGTACAAACCCGAAGGTTTAAGGTCTGCTTCTGGTTTTTGTCTTCCAGCCTCCAGACGAGTACCATCTAATCTGGATCACATCTGATCTCATTTCATTTATCGTAATTGTAGGAGTTTTTATATTCCAGAAGTAAGTAGCATTGTTACAGCTCAATTCTCATGTATCTGTGGCGTTTTTATTTTTTTCTTTTTTGTTTAGAGCGTGGGGTGGAGATGGGAAAGAGGAGCACTGTGCTCCTCAGGCGCTCGGATTGCAATAGCAGGGAAACTGTTCATTAAATATCCCTACAAAGACTGCAAACAATAATTCCACTTCTGAGATGTGACATTGAATTGGATGTAGTCGCTGCTTTCTTAAAAAGGATGAGAGATCTCAAAATAGTAGCGAGAGACACCTTGCTCTGCTCATAAACGCGTGTGGGAGAGAAACTGTAAATGCTTTAGGGAAATGGATGTTGAGCGAGAGATTAAAATGCCTTGAAGGAAGAAGAGGAGATGTTTTGAGATTCCACCATTATAGTCTTCAAAAAGAACATGTTAGAGTTTTTTCTTAAATCGGTTTGTTCCCATTTGGATGAAGAAATAGAAATATTATGATTTAGCAAATCAAATCAGTTGCTTAGTTTGATGCATAGAGAAAGTATCTCCATTTTCCAAAGAAAAGGAAGAGTGAGGATTTGATGAAGGCACGGCAGAAGCTTCTCTGTTAGCCAGGGTCCCTGGAGCATAAAACCAAGGAGCAGAGCAAGTTAAGACACTGATAAACCAGCAGGAGGTAAATCGACCTCCTAATGGCAGACTTAGCCAAGCTACCCTCCTCCTGATTATACTGGAGAAAACCGCAATGTCCTCCCGGTGATGTGCCTTTTCTCCTAGGAGGCATTTTAGCTGTCAGCAGTGACGGCGTAATAACCCTCTCTGGGAAGACGCGTGAGCTCAGAGAGAGGTGTGCTCCCTCCAGCAAAAAGCAGCAGCCTTCTCCTGGGAAAAGATGTCATTCTGAAATGGCATCCCCTCTTGCTCTGCCTCTATAATCTCATCTGCTTTGGCATGCACAAATGACTGTCCTAGAGACATCAAGGGACCTACGCTTTCCTTCTTAATATCCAAATGCCTTCGCGTTAGGAGCAGCAATTTAATTTGCTTCAGCCTCATGAGCTAGTGATTTTGCCGTTGCGTTGTCCCAGATCGTCTGCTTGCAGCAATCTCTTTCCTTCCATGAGGTGCGTAACTACTCAGCTATTTTTGCCATGTTACTGTAGGCTTTTGCTCCTGCCAGCACCCGCTATGGATTTAACTTCAGGCCACATATTGGGTCTGTTTATAATTGTGTCTAAATTCATGACTTGCACGGTCCCACGCTGGTAGACCTGTTCCCAATGGGTCCCTAATTCCAGCATGGGATAATGGAGTGAGCAGCAGCTTCAGAATTCTCCTTTCCAATTAAGTTTCCTGACAGTTAATGAAACCACTGACCAAGATGAGATTAAAATTTTTCTAAGAAGTCTTGTGATCTGAACTGTGGCTGATTAAACCTTTCCTCCAGAAGGTCATTGTGGCTGTGTTGTCTGGAAGCTTCCTCCTTTGCCTCAAATTCATCCGTTGGTTTAATAAGAGATGTCCTTGCTCTTTAGACCCTGTATGTCTCTGTTAGATACCGAAATGCACGGAGGAATCTGGAGGCAGGGATTGACCTCTCTGAAGAGCAGAATTTGAAGGTCAAGTTGATGAGAGATTTGCAGTCTTTTGCATCGTCTCCCAAAGTCAGTTTTAGAAGGTTTTCCTGAATCAGACCCAGGAGACCACAGCTGAAGAAATTTAAACTGATTCAACCTGCTGAGTGGGAACTATAGGTCCCAGAGCAGAGTGAAATGATGCTTGCTTGGAGAGAGGGAGAAGTCACAGCTACGTGGACTTTGCAATCGCTGGACTCTTCCTCTCTGCACAGATTGAATTTCTTCTAGTTTGGAGGAGGTTTGGTGGAGTAGGGTGAGAAGAAGCAGGATAAGGAAGGAAAGCATTATTGCAGGATTTGTCTTCCACCCTCAGTGTAAGTGTGATAGAGATGAGAAGAGCTGGAAACTGCCACCAGCTTTTCCCAGGGTCCATCAACCCTGGAGCACTGAGCTGTCAGCCCAGCCTCTGGACCTGACATGAAGAGGCAGTTGCTCAGAGAGGTCTGGCTACATGGGGGTATATCGTAGCAGGGCCAAATGCCTTTTCTTGGATATTTCCCTTGGGACAACTTGTCCCAGGTGAATAGAAGGAAGAAAGAGAAAGTCTAGCACCAGAAGCTGGACTTTCTGCAGCAAAGGGCTTGCTCTTCCAAGAGCCTTGTGCAGGAGACACCTATTTCCCTGCCGTTCCAGTTTCTCCACCACATGAAAGAACTGGTAGCAGTGTTAAGGATATATCAAAACCAAATTGCAGCAGAATTGCCCAACTACTACCTGCTGATGTGATTCAGCTCTGGGAAATGGGGCTTGGCATTTGGCCTTCAGTCTCATGGTGTTGGGGTTTTTTTGGTGTTTTTTTTGTTTGGTTGGTTTTTTGTGTTGTGTGGTTGTTTTTTTTTCCCCCAAAGGCTTTTTTTGGGCAAAACAGAGCTTCTTCCTTCATACAAGGATGAGGGGGGTGGGTGGGAACAGAGCCACTGCTTTGATGTGCTCCTCTTCTCTCCTACGCATGGCTTGTCTCTCCTCCGCAGCCGTGGGTAGGGATTGCTCCTGCTGTTCTGCTTCAGCCCTGGTGACAGGATCATGGCAGCCTCTCTGGAGGGGAAATACCGACTGTGATGACTTCTAACCGATCTTTTTTTGCCTCTTTGCCTTGTTTATTTTCTTACTGCTCTGACTGTTGTGCATGTTCCTCCTCTTTCTCTCTCTGCTGCATTCTGGCATCTCACAGCTATCACATGATCAGGTAATTCTGGTGCTTTCCTCCTCTTTCTCTTTTTCATTCAACCTTTCTTTCTTTCTCCCTTTCTGTCATGGCTTCACTGCAGATGGACAGGGCAGGACGCAGCTTTTCACGATGCTTTCAAACATCTGGCTTCGCAGGGAGACCATAAAGGTCTGAACATTGCACAGTCCATAGCCATGAGCACCATGGAAGTCCAATGCTGAAGCTGGTGGATGTTTTGAAGGCAATCTGACCTTCTGTTACCATGGTCTAAGTCGCTGCCCTTTAAAACAGCCCTATTCTGCGGACCTGCAGCATGTTGGAATTGGGAAATTCCCAGTGGATGTAATGCTTTCACTATGGAAAGAATCCCATGCAAAATATCCCCTTCCTTCCTGCATTTACCAGAGGTTTTTGAGACCAACCTCTTCTAAATTGGCCAGTTCTAAAGAAAATAATGTAACCTGTTCAGTTATATAAAGTAGTGCTTCTCTAGCCCTGGGAATGAATTAATAAGGCTAATAGCTGGGAAAGGTTTGGCTCATCAGTTGTTGCACTTGGAGCTTGGGATCTTTCAGGAGTCTCTCCCCAGTTACACCACTGTTACACACTGGAAATGCAGTGTGAAAATAAATAGCATTGCACCTAGGAAGGGAATGAGCCTGGGATGCTGGATTTGAAGTGCCACCAATTGGAAACCCAGATTTCTCCTTGTATTGGCTGTTTTCTCACCCCCTTGGAGGGAAGCGCTGTCGCTTTTCTGCAGTAAAGCCTTCACCGCGTCCCTACTCGGACCAAACTCTTGACGTGTTACCTTCTCCATTCCTTCCGCTGCGTGCCACGGGGTTGTATTTTATTTCTGAGGACTTGGCTACTCCCTGTTTGTGCTTATCTGCCCCTCTCCCCTGACCCCCGAGGCGGTGGGTGGGCAGGGGTTGACCACCTGCAAGTATTGCCTGCCCCACAAGGTACCTTGGACTTGCAGCGTTACATCCTTGAGGCATCTCCCCAAAACTGGACCTGGCCATGGGGCTGGGCTGAACCCTTCTCTGGGTGCAGGGAGGTTGGGTGTTTCTCCCCGACTCGTCTCCCCCTTGGTCCCTGGCTTGTGGGTAAGGAGAAGACAGGCATGGAGGAGTTGGGCAGGCTTTAGGCAAGAACGGTCGCAGGATGGGGACTCTGTGGTTGTGGCTGGCTTGGCTCTTTGCTCGCTCCATCTTATCACCTCGGTACCAATCAACCCCATTTTCTCCCTGACCTGCCCCTCTCCCACCACCTTTCCCTGCCATTTAGCATCTCCCTTCCAAACCAAGGGTCCAGTTGTGGCCCTAATGTGGTGTATGCTGTCTCTGTGTTGTTGTCCCAGTATTTTTTAGTCTGTTCCCACCCCGTGTCCGTCTGGTCTGCTTTGACGCCAGCCTCCCAGAACAAGACCTACCTGCTGTCTGTCTGGCCTTTTTGCACGCTGCTGTCCTAAACGTGATCGATCACAACAGAGTCCAAGGGGGTAGGAGAGGTGCTATTTTCTATTAAACCAGCTTTCTGGAGACCCAAAGGCTACTGAACGCAGCAGAGAATATTTCATATTGTGTTGGTTGGAGTTGCATCATGGTTAAGTGTACTGGTGGCTCTTCTAAGAGGGTATTTCAAAGTACCCCTGAAAAATAGGGTTACCCTCTCCTAGCTTGTTCAATCAGAGCAATGCACCCCTGTGAGAGGAGTTATCCTCGTGCGTGTTTAACTGCCCTGGGTCTGACCACAGCCACCATGGGAGATGGAGAGCAGAGAGCAGTGCTTGTTCCTCTTGGCAGGAGGAGAAAAGCCCTTGGTCCCTGCACCCCTTTGAGGCTGGGCTGTCTATGCCTCCAAATGGCCCATGCCCTCCATGGGAAGTCTAGGACCTATGGGCAAGAGATCGTCGTGCCTTTTGGCCACGCAACCCAGCCTGATGTCAAAAAGCCTGATGTTGTGGGCAAAGAAAAGACTCGCTGTTGTAGCAATATGTTTTGGTCTTGATTATAGTTTAAGGAGGGTCTTATCCTGTGTTGCAACCACATTCACCTTAGTGGGATCTGCCTGCATGGGACGCTAAGGGCAAAAATAATCTTCTTTGAGGTCAGAGTGGCTCAGCTTAAATGATGATGATAGAAGAAAAAGATTTTATTGTTTTTTATTATTTTAAATTTTATACTTTAATGTTTTTGCCTCCTTGTGCTTCCTCTATATTGCTTCTGTCTCTGGGACTGCGAGTTGTGTCGTGTTGCCATCCTACCCCTTCTTTTCTCTGTAGCAGAGCCTCCACCTTCATCCATACCCCAGTCAAAGCCTGATGGTGTGGTGTCACCCACTGGGATTTGGGAAGGGGGATAGATGGACACCATCTAGATTTTCCTGGAAAAATTGCGAGAACCTCTTTTGTGGATGTTGCTTTGTCAGACTGATACTGTGGACCCAGGCTGGAGATGTGTGGGGCTCCTCAAATCCTCTGCTCCTGGGACTGGGTAGGGGGTTAGAAATTTAAGAGAAGGTGGCTGTCACTTTTTTTAAAAAATAAATAAATTTTAAAAAATTGCCTTCTCTTGCATGGGTGAGCCACTAGATGGTGCGAGAAGATCAGAAACCCCATAAACCCCCCTAAATCCCTGCTGTTTCTCCATCAAATAGCCTTATAGCTGTTATAGCAGGGAGAATGGGATTTACTTGAAAGCTTTCCTCTGTGGTCAGGGGGTAGGATGAACTGGTGGGGTGGGGGCTATGAAAGCCTGGCCTAAACAGCATCCCTTTGCAATGGGATCTTGGGTGCGGCTGCTCTGTCTGAGCCCACCGAGCCCTGTTTTCCCCGTTGCAGCAGCAGCCCAGCTCTCACTCCTAATGCCAGCAGCTCTGCAGTTGAGGGTCTGCTACAGGGGTGCTCTCAGGCTGAAAACCAGCTTTAAAAGTAAAATCCCTCTTGAACTTGCTTGCTGTTGCTCATTACTAACGTCGATAATTTTCTTTGCGTGCATTCAGCAATGAGAATATAAGTTTGGCTAATTTTAAGTCGAGCCAAGTTCCCACCAGCCTCGTACTGTTCATGTGGTGGAAACTTTTGGTGAACACTGAGTTTCATCGAGGCTTAAAAAGTGGAGGGTTTGTGTAGAAACATTTAAGTGTTTAGGGGAAGGGGAGTGTACTGGGAGAAATCACATTTAAAGGCACTGTATGTGACAGCTGCCTGTGTTGGGACTGCGTGTATGTTCCTGCAGAGCAGCTCTTATCGGTGTCTTTGCTCTGTCTCGAGTTTGAGACCTTAAATTGTCTTTGAGCTCTCTTCTCCCACAAGTGTAAGCATGTCACTTGGTGAGGAAAAGGTTATGGTTTCTTTACTTGGCTTGGTCTCTTGTTCTTTCTTCTCTTTCCAGTCCTAAGGGTCAAGGCCAAAGGAGGCCCTACCTCCTTTGGGCAACTGGATAGCTAATGTGATAGAGCGGGGCTTGGGGCATCTGCAGTCCTTGATGAAATTAGTGGAATTAGGATGCTCAAGGTGGTTAAAGATGACCTGCTTGTATGTCTGTACCCCTCTGAGATAACATGCTCATCTCTGAACATCCTCCTATCATGCGGGGTTGCGTAGGTGCAAGGGAGCAAAGGCGTGAAGGTCTCTGGGGCTTGGTGGCCTCCACGTTGTTGGTGGCTGCTTGCATTGAGGATGCTCCTGTGGTTGGGGAGCTCAGCCCCTGATATCTCCCTCTTGTCTTGCAGGTGGCGCCTAGGAAGCATCAGGACCTACAACCCGGAGCAGATCATGCTCAGCGCTGCTGTCCGCCGGTCCAGCCGGGACGTCAAGATCATGAAGGAGAAGCTGATTTTCTCAGGTATGGATGGGTGCTGGTTGGTGGTCAGAGCCCTTTGCTCCATCCCTCAACTGTCACCCTGCTCTGTGCTGATGGAAGAGGTGGTCTTGATAAGGGTGTCGTCATCTGCTGGGTAGGATAAGATGACTGGACTGACCCCGCTGCACTGAACCACTCGTGGCATATGGTCACGGCTCATCCATCCCAAACTGGTGCAGGTCTGAGCACTGATTTGCTCAGAAATCCTGCATTCATCTTCCCAAGTTACGCCATGCAGCTCTCCTATATACTGTCCCACATCTTCTCCAATCTCAATTGTCATCAGGGGGTCAAAAGCTATAAAACCCATTGAAATAATGCCATAGGTCACCACGAGTAGTGGGGATGAGTTTGGGATAGACCTGGAATTCAGTGGCACTATAGGTTGAGGGGTTCCTGATATCCTTGTGCTCCTCCCAGCATTTATTTGTGTTGGAGCATGCTGGCAACGTGTCCATCTCACCCCATCTCTAAGATCTCAGAAATGTATAAAGAGAGGGAAACATTCACTTTAAACCATTAAAGTTGGTGCATGAAGGTGGAAAACTCACATTTGAAGGAATGTGAATATAATCTCCCCTTGAGCTTTGTTATGGGTTTTCTTTTGTTGTATTTAGGGGCTAGAGACCTTCAGAAGGGATCAGGGTTTATTGTACTGGGCACACATGCAGCAAAAAGACAACTCTTGCTTCAAAGAGCTTATTGTGTGACATGCAGGCCTGATTCTGCCCTCCAGAGATGGTGAAAATCAGGTGTAAATCCAGGAAACCCAGAGAGGGAAAGCAGTTGGTCACGGCAGAATTAAACCTGCCCAACATGTTTTAGATGTAAAAGGTCCTAGACATAAAATATCCTTAGAGGTAGGGGATGCATATTAAAGTTTTCTGCCTCTGAAACAAATGTTCTTGCTTAGGGTGGGTGTTTACAATTAAAATATTGGTGGCTGCACGTTTTTCCCAGTGAAACCAGTGACTGTAGGAGTCTGCCCTTTTTGCAGAATGGCTATTTGGGTAGAGATGAAGTTTGGGTATTTTACACCCTTTTACTGCAGGTGACAAATTCAGCCTGTGACATAACATCACGTGTATGGGGGGGGTCCAGTTTTGCCTCTGATGGTGGCAGGACTGTCAAGGTCTGAAATGTAGAGGTGAGCTCCTATACGGAGGCAGATGCTCTTCAGAACTGGTTTTAAACGGGTGCAGTGTTACTAAACCGGGGGTGAAATCCCTGTAGGATCAGATGGATCCCACATGCTGGAATTGCACAGCTGCTCAGTGCCTCAGTTTCCCCATCCATGGGGCGGGGGGGTGTGTCTGGGATTTGCACTCCTGTGACATTGACCCTGCTTTCTCTACCCTCCCCAGAGATCAATAACGGCGTGGAGACCACGGACGAGCTGTCTCTCTGCTCCGAGAACGGCTTTGCCAACGACATGGTCACCCCCACGGATCATCGGGACACCAAGCTGCGGATGAACTGAGAGGCTCTGGTCCAGCCCTGGCATGTGGTGTCCCCCTTGTCTGCTCCGGCAGTGAGAGCCGTGCTCTCCTGCTTGCTGTGGGATGGGAACCTTTGAGGAACTGCTGGTCGGGCAGAGACCCCTTCCCATACCCCATCACTAGCTCCTCCACCTCCCTGGTTGTGAGGTTCGGGGGCTTATTTTTGTAAATATGTAGAAAACCTGAGATTTTTGTCTCTTTTTTTTGAGTGTGATTTTTCCAGGGCATGAGTGGAAATACTGTGTTCATTAAATCCTCAACCTTATGGCTGAAGTTATTTGAATCTTGACGTGACAGCCTGAGTCCCCTTTGGGGGGGGTTCTGGCAAAACCACCTTGGATGTGTCTCCCCTTTCTCCCCCTTGCCCTGCTCCACTCCTTCCCTTGGTGCAGCGACTGAGTAGCTGAACGTTGTGATGTTCTCGTGAAGTGTCGTTTTTGTTATGGGGATTTTTTTTTTGGTTCCCTCTCTCCCTCTTTCCTGGGTAATGAAGTTTTAGCTCTAATGCAACAGGAGGCTGTTTGGAGGAGAGAAGCTTTCCCAGGAGAGGAGATCGCGCTGCTCCTCCCTGCTGAAGTTCAGAGCCAGGGAAGGGGTTGCACTGGCTCAGTCACTTGGGCACCTTCTCCCTGTCCCGTCCTCCTTCCCCAAAGCCTGGATGCTCACAGGGGAATGGCCTTCTTAAAATGTCCTGCTGCAACCTTGAAGGCAAATCCTGAGCGTTGGCTGTAGATTGGCCTCTGCTGGCAGCAATGCTTGCTTTTTTTTTTCCCCCCTTTTTCTTTCTTTCTATCCTCTCCCTGAGTTGGGCTCTCTCAGGAGCTCGGATGGCTTGCAAAAAGCAATGCCGTGGGCACCATCACCGCTCGGATCAGGCTAAAGTGCCTGCCACTCCAAGTGGCATTCACAGTCGCTCCTTGCTTCCCTCTCCTTGCACCCGCGTAGGAAGAGGAGGTGGTGGTGCAGGGTGAGCTTCCCCCTCTCTGGGCCAAGGAAAGGAGATGCCTGTGCGTGAAGGAGTTGTAAATAGTTTGGAAGGTGAAGCAGCTCCGGAGTATAATTTATTCCTGCAAGGAGACCTTTCCTCCTTGCTTTAAAAGCAGGATCTTTAAAGCTGCATGTTCGTGTCCTCCAAAGGAGTGATGGTCTTGCAGCAGATGCTGACGGGCTCATGAAGGCAAGAGCTCTCAGCACGTTTCCAATGCAAAAGGCTTTAAACCAAAATCCTAGAGGTTAAAAGAAGAAATAATTAAAAAAAAAAAGCTCAGAAACCAAGTAGATGATAGTTGAATTTTATCCCCTCCCTGAAACGGCTCACAGCCAGCCCAAGGGCAGTCTCAGCTCTCTGCTCTTGACCTTCAAGACCTCGTGGAGGGGAGCCTGTTTTTGGGTCACTTTACTGTTTGCACGGAGCCGGTTCCCAAGGCAGCTGAAGCCAGCTGGAAGGCTGCTGGAGCTGTGAATGGGTCTTGGCTCAGTCCCTGTGGCCTTCTGGTGTTGGGTTTGCTCCCTTCCTTGCTGGATCTGGGTCGACGCAACGTGAGAAATCCCATTCAGTGCAAGCTTCCTTTGAAGCTTGGTATGCGCTGCCTTGAAAGCAATGGGACCATCAAAGTTGTTTACCATGGAGGGAATGGGAACTGAGGTTGAGTCTTCTGTTGTTGGCCAAGATGGGTTGTAGAGCCCACGAGAGGCTGGGAGAAGTCACCTTGCAGAGGAGAAGGCGGTCTGGGGGATGCTGATGTGCATCACATTCGACACCCAGAAGGCCAGAAATAAGCCGTGATAAAAACAGCCTTGAGCAGTTTGTTCTTGTTTTGGCAGCACTGAACTCCTCTCTTTTTTTAAGCTGTGCTCAGGTAGCGTTTTGAAACGCCAAAGTCTTGGGCTTAACATGTAAGAATTGGAGGCAAAAGTGGCCAACTTACCCATCTAAAAGAAAAATACTCCTATTGATAATGAAAATATGAATTGTGATGCTTTAATAAGCACCTCCTAAGCAGTACAAATCAAACTTCAATTCCTTTGCACCTACCCTGAGTTTTTATGAATGTAAGTGGAATAATACCCTGGTTCATGCTCCTTCTTACCTTTCCCAAATACTGTCCTCCTGTATGGTACTCTCTCAAGTCTGTGAAACACGGTGTGTTTTTTCTGCAGAACTGCAAGATTTTGGTGGATTTTGAGGGCTTTTGAGAACAAAGTTGCTTCTCCCTTTAATGTGGTGCTGTATTGAAACATTCCTGGTGGATTGTCATTGCCAAGTGAGAGATGTTGTTAAATCTCAGCATCTGTTGATAATCACCTGCATGTTCTGTTTTTATCCTTGGAGATGACTTTATTGAAAGGTCAAGTGCTTAAAAGCTTGGAAGTGTTAAAAGAAATCCAACAAAGAGTTGTTTTCACAATTCACTTTTTTCTTTCTTTTTTTTTTATGACAAGACCCAAACTTCATGCATAATGCACTGACTGTTACCATTATCGTCCTGAATATTTGCTACCTTTTTTTTTAAAAGGATGATACTTTTTTGATGAAAATAGAGCTAGACCAAAATAAACTCTGCAATCTCTGTGAAATAAACTGTCAGTGTTCCCCTGCCAGTCTGTGACATTGGTTTGTGTTCTGGGATTGCTTGCAAAATGGTGATACCTTGATCTCCTCCCTGTGTTTCTGCTTTTTCGTGCTTCATGAGGGAGTTACAGGTCTGACCAGAGGGAATTTTGGAGATCTATCCTTCTTGCGATCAGTATGGTTGTGTTGCATCTCCTCTTGATGACACCAAGCTGAGTGGCGTGGTTGACATGCCTGAGGGATGGGATGATATTCAGGGGAACCTGGATAAGCTTGAGAAGTGGGCCAACGTGAACCTCATGAGGTTCAATAAGGCCAAGTGCAAGGTCCTGCACACGGATTGGGGCAACTGCAGTATCCATACAGGCTGAGGGATGAAGGGATCAACAAGTAGCCCTGTGGAGAAGGACTTGGGGCTACTGGTGGATGAAAAACTGTATGTGTCCTGGCAATGTGTGCTGCAGCCCAGAAAGCCAATTGTACCCTGGGCTGCATCCCAAGCAGGGTGGCCAGCAGGTCGAGGGAGGGGATTCTGCCCCTCTGCTCTGGTCTGGTGAGACCCCCCTGCAGTACTGCCTTCAGCTCGGGGGTCCTCAGCACAAGAAGGACATGGACCTGTTGGAGAGAGACCAGAGGAGGCCACGGAGATGATCCGAGGGCTGGAGCACCTCTGCTGTGAGGACAGGCTGAGAGAGTTGGGGTTGTTCAGCCTGGAGAAGAGAAGGCTCCGGGCAGACCTTAGAGCAGCCTTCCAGTGCCTAAAGGGGCCGACAAGAAAGCTGGGGAGGGACTTTTGACAAGGGCAGGGAGTGACAGGACAAGGGGCAATGGCTTTAAACTAAGTGAGGGAAGAGTCAGACTAGACATAAGGAAGAAATTTTTTACAATGAGGGTGGTGAAACACCGGCACAGGTTGCTCAGCGAGGTGTTGGATGCCCCATCCCTGGGAGTGTTCAAGGCCAGGTTGGATGGGGCTTTGAGCAACCTGGGCTGGTGGGAGGTGTCCCTGCCCATGGCAGGGGGGTTGAATGAAATGAGCTTTGAAGGTCCCTTCCAACCCAAATTGTTCTATGATTCTACGGTTCTCTCCCATCCAAGTTTGAGAAGACAGTAGCTGAAAAGCAGTCATGTGGAGACGCAGCGGCTGTGCAGAACAGTAACTGTGGAATAATTTTTCAGTGTTTGTGGCCACATGGGGACAATGATGCATCCGTAGAACCGATCAGGCAGCAGTTTTAAACCAAACAAACGGGAAGCAATTTATTTTTAACACGCATTATGCAAGTCATTGCCCTAGGGTGCTGTGAAGGCCAAAACCCATAAGCAAGCTCAAAGAGGAATAAATGGCTCATATGTCCATTAGCACTTATTAAACACGAAAGTCCGGATGCGAGATCCAGCTTGGTAATTCCCTGAGCAGTTCTTTGCTAAATGTGTATATTAAGGGAAAGGTTTGCTTGGTGCTTGCTCTTTTTTTTTTTTTTTTTTTTCCCCCATTCTTTACCCCAGGGTTTGCTCCCTGCTGCAGACGGAGGGTGCTTTGGGTGAGAAGGGGATCTCCTCTAGGTCAGCGTGGGATTGGTCTTTGTTAAGCAGCTGTTTTCTCCAGCCCCTGAATGGCTGCATTTAACTGATAGTTGAAAGGGATTAAAGTAAATACCCACTATCTCACTGATTGGTGATGGGTAGTCAGTACCATGTCATGAATTGGACTGGCTCTGGGAATACCATTTGAGTGTTAAATATAAAATTGCCCTAGGGGAAGGGGTAGAGCTCTTGATATCTACAATATTGAAAAATCCCTAACTGGGGTTGTCATTGCTGTACGCTAGGGAAAGATACTGAGAAGTTGAAAGGAGAGTCATGCAGGCTGTGTCTGTTATTCAAATAAGAAAGCTGAGGATTGGTTGCTGGCTCTAAGCCCAAATGGCTTGGGATAGCCAACATTTTGCTATTTAACTCTTTTTCTTCCTCTCTAAAACTGCCCTTATTTACAAGAGCTTAGTGGTACAGCTGGGACAGTTCTTGTGGTACTTTGGACCCTTTCCAGCCCTTTTCATTTCTCGGTAGAGTTGTAGTCCTGGGGTCTGGGAGGCTATGCTGATGTGACCATGCCCTAGGCCTACACAGTTATCTACCATAAGAAGGATCTCTTGTATCTTCACTAACGCCTTAACATGATGCAGTGGCTGGGAGCTTACAAAGTTCAAACTCGGCGTGAAAAGTCTAGCCGTGATGTGAGCAGCAGCAGCAGCGGCATGAGGCTGAAGGCTGGTTGCCCTTCTCCTGGACTCTCAATACAAGCAACCTCTTCTTGGCTGAAGCTCCTGGCCGGGTTTCAAGCTCAACGTGAGTATTGACCATATGGGAAATAGGAAACCAAGTTGGTTTTTTATCCCTCTTAAGCATCTTAGTTTTCTCTCTCTCTTTCTTCTGGCCCCTGTTTCTATTCTAGTTACTTCTCTGCCCTTGCACATCTACTTGGCTCTCCTGCTTCGGTCTCTTCTTCCAGAGGCTGGTGACTGCCCTTCACTTCTGCTAACTGGCTGAGGGTGAAACGAGGGTGTCCTGACTCTTTCCATGGCAAGTTGGAGCCGTGGATGGTGGTGCAAGGAGTGCACGGACAGCTGTCCTGGATAGGACCTATTTCCTTCTCTTGGGCATGTGGTGGGGAGGTACAGACCACAGCAGGATCAAGTCCTAGTCACCGTCTCCCTCAAGATGTCTCGCCATGGCCTCCGCTACCTGATTTATTAAAACTCTCTTCTAACTTTCCTCTTGTCCTTTCCATTCTTTCATCCTTGTTTTCTCTTCAGCTTATCTGCATCCCTCCTCCTTCCTGTTCCTGTCTCCTCCTGACAGGCATATTCTGCTGCTCCTTCGGGAAGCTTTGGTCCTACATTCACAGAGCGCTTTCCCCAACAGACACCTGGAATTCCTGGTCCTATAAACTTGTATTTCCCTTTTGCATCTTTTTAAGGCTAGTGGCTTTGTGCCTAATGGCTTCCATGTGCCAGGGGCTGAGCGTTTTTGATGTGAAGAAGGGATTTTGGGGTCCTAATCCACTTGAAGATCACTGCTTCTGGTGTCTGTCTCTACCCTGGGAGGAGACCCAGGGCACTGGGAGCAAAGGAGAGGTTGAGCTCCTGGCCATGCATAGGGCATCCTTCCTCCGGTGCTGTTGAGCAGGCACCCCTTTCAAATACCCTCATGTCCCACAGCTCTGTGGGTTATTTAATGTCCTCTGTTTCATGCAAAAAGGCCACAGGCGTGGGCTGTGGCACAGCCTTTGCAGAGTGACAGCCGCTTTGGGGCACGGTGGCATCACACGGGGAGATCCAGGGCCAAGTGCGGTGTGGTCTGGCTGTAGAAATCCGCTCGATAAGCGGCTTGGCATGGCCAGGGGGACAGCTGCACCCTGCAAAGCCTTCTCATTGTGGGAACTTTGTTTGTTTACAACTCTTAGTAGCTGCTCCCCCTCCCCAGCCCTGAGGCTGCACGCACTGCTTGAAGCTGGGGTTTGATTTTGGACAGGTTGGCAGACCCATGGCTGCAAGGAGATGACAGCTTTGCAACCTTGCTGAAGGGTTTCTAACACTCTGGAGAAATTTTTGCTGTGCCCCACAGGTCAGGATCAGTGCTGTGCTGTCGTTTGTCCTGATGACCCGCTCCCGGTTGTCTCTAGCTCCATCCGTGCCCAGAGAAGGTTGCAGCCTGGCAATGCCAACTCTATCAGGGTGGAAGGTCCTAAGAACAAATCCCCCAACCCTCCCAGCCCACTGCACAGGCTGGGAAACCACAGTCCCTTCCAGGTTGCCAGTGATTCATATGCAAATGCTGGGAGCAAGCAGGATGCCAGCTTGTGCCCTGCATCCCAGTGATGGGAGAGGAGCAGAAAGGAGCCAGCCAGCAAACGCGGCGGTGGTGCCCCGCAGAAGGGTGATTTCACTGGGCTGACAACATGCAGGGGTTGGTTATTATTCGTATTTCTCTTCTATAATAATATGAGTTGTTCAAAGTGATGCTGGGCAAGGGAGGGAAGGCTGGTTTGACAATCTTCAGCACGAGGGTTACTTTGTGGAGCTTCCCCAGGGATGCTTTGATCCCTGCTACGAGGATTTAAAAATTCAGCTGACAACAGGGATCGAGTTAGAGGGGAGGGTACAGAAAGCCAGGCGGGGCAAACCTCCCCTTCTGTCCTCATCATCCTCAAGGACCTAATTACCTAATTATCACATGTTAATGAGGGGGACTGCAGCTCCTCCCTGACCCAGTCCGTCCCTGCTCCAGGCGTTTTTTTTGCTCATGGAGCCGTATTTTATTTATCAGCTTTAGTGTGGTTTCCAGCGAGACAGAGTCTCTATCAAATGAATCCTTCCACCTGGACCTCAATTTGCTCTCCAGATGGCTCGGCCTTCAGAAGCTGCCCTGGTGTGTGATATATTTTCCCTGAGCTGTGATGGGTTTTCCTTGGGTCCTGGCTCCTCCCTGGCTAGCTGTTACTGACAGCTGCATGGCTAATGCCCTGTAGCTCTCTGGCATGTCATTCAGGAGAAACAAAAGCAGATTTCTCCCCCACCACTCCAGCAGTGAGGATAAAGGGGATGCTTTTGTGCTTCCCCAAGCATTGCTGCAGGAGGGCTGGAGTGTTCTTTGCGGAGGGGACCGGTCTCCGTGCAGAGCCCCAATGTGGATGGGAGCTTTCCGAGAGGGAAGTTGAGTCTTTGCTAAGTCCCACCTGGAGAACAGCATCTTCTGGGCCAGGTAATGGACTTTTTTGCTGCTGTGCGGTACTTGGATGGTGAGGGTGACCCAGAGAGGAGCGTGCATGGGTGAGGGCAATGGGGCAAACCCACTCTCTCTTTGGCGCTGGCATCGCTTGTCTCATGGGTAAACAGGAGGTATGTGAGCTAGGGATGGGCATTTGGATTAATTGGGGAGGGAGAGGGGATGTCTCTTTGAAAGGAGGTCAGCCTGAACTGTTTCTTCTCCTCACTTAGCTGTGCGTGATCTTGGAAACGTGTGCGGATCAGGGAGAGAAGTGGGGATATATGTGTTTTTCTTTCTTGGCTGGAGGCGTGTGTGTCGGCAAAACGTGGAATCCACCGTGCTCTTTGCAAAGGTGACTCTAGAGAGCTGCCTTTGTTGTAACTTCTCTAAATCACTCTGAACCGACTGACAGCTGTTCCCTTCTGTACAGAGCCCTGAGCACCCGTCGGTGGTGTTCGGGCTGTTTAGAGCCTTCACCCACTCCCGCAGGATTTCTTAGATATTTAGTTAGGGCTTGTCATGCTGCTTCACTGCTATTTAGGTCTCTGCATCTCTCCTGTGGCACGGGCAGAGGTGTTTTCCCCACTGTGGGGGGATTCTGGAGGCACAAAGGATACGAAGACATTTTCTCAGGGTGGTGGAGTGAAGATTCTCAGGACTAGATTTGGTTATCCTAACCACAGCTACCCTGGTGCGGATGCAGCCGGGAGGTGTCCTCTGGAGCATGGGAGAATCTGAGCACCCTTGGGGGCTGTGGGTCAGACACGATGGCTGGCTGGGAGATGCAGGTGTAGGAAAAGAGATGAAGGACTAGACCCAAGGCAGAGGTTTTGACTCATGAGAAATTCAAGGTAATCCTCTTCAAGGGATGTGCTACCTGCCTTCCTGCAGGGCAATGTCTGGACACCATAAAGCCACCGATGCCTGGTAACTTGTCACCCAGGAAAACCTGTGCTGCTGCCAGAGGCTTGTGGTGAGATGCTCCAGAGCCTGACTTAAGGGGCCCTTAAGAGCAGAGCCTGAGCCCCCCACTCCAAATGGGCTCTTTGCTGTCACAGAGCCTCAGAAAAGCAATCTGAAACCTGCACAACTGTGCTGGAAGCTGTGATCAGGAGTGCTCTGCTGATGGCCCTCACTGGCATCCCCGCTCATGGAGTAGTGCTGACTCTGCCATGCTTTTAAAACACAGGTGGTGGCATTGCTGTGCCCCTTTTATTTAATACCCAGCTGGTGAGAGCAGTCAGGCAAGCGCAGGTTTAACCCCCTCCTTACTCTTCCTCTCGGCGTCTGTGCAAGAGGAATGGGTCAGGGAGGGCTTTTGGGGAGAAGTGGGGGAAATGAGGCGGTGCCAACCTGTTAGTGGGTCTAGGATGGTCGAGGCAGTAGTTGAGGGTTTGAGGACTTTAATTCACTCACCGTTGTTGGAGATAGTCAATTCTTGTCACTATTTCCATGCCATGATGCTCCTCTGCTTTTCAGACCCCCCCTTCTCAGGCAGAGACCCTTCTCCCCAGGGGTTACATTTTACAGGTGATCCGGCTGCCTACTCCTGACTTGAGCAGGGATAGTCCTTTTGGATGTGCAGCTCTTTGCAGCCTCCAGGCTGAGAACATGACTTTCCCTGTCCTACAGGGATGGGTCCTGCTGCTCACGCTGTCAATGTGAACTGTGAACCGTTAGAGCTTGAATGAGAGAAGTCTACTGTGCTTCATTGCAATCACTTTAAGAAGTCCTTTAAGAAAGATTTAAAATCATCTGGAAACAAACCTAGCAGAAAAGTATGTCAGTTGTAGACATCACCCCTGTCTTTGGTCATGTCATGTCATAGCTACCTTTGGCAAATCTCAGTCTCACATCCTTACCTCTGGATTTTTTGCCTGAAATAAGACATCTGGGGAAACACAGTGGATAGAAAAAATCAAAATATGGCATTTCTCCCAGCTGGGCTGTACTGTGGAGTGCTAGCATTTGAAAGGATGAGAAAACCACTCAATAAGAGCTGCGAGGTGTCAGAAAAGAAGGAAAGGGTGTCAAGGTGGTACAGCATGGGTTGGGCAAGGCAAATGCCTTAGAGAAAGAGCTCCGAAAAGTAGAGGTTTGTATACGGAGATGGGGTTGGACTGGAAATACCCTAGTGCCTATCGTTGCGCTGTGGTTTGGAAGAAATGTTGGTTCCTGAAGAGGAGCCATGTGTGTGGATGAAGGGGCAAAGTCTCAGTATATTTTGGCTGGAATCTGTACTTCCTCATGGCACCGAGGAAGATGCAGAAACCATGATGGTGTTGGACATTGCAGTTGGGTATTTTAATAGTGTACTGTTCTCTTGTCTCCTTCACTGCTTCCCAATCAGGATGCATCGAATGATGAAAGAAGAATCAAGTTTCAGGACAAGCAGCCTGGAAAATGTAAGGCGGGACCCGAGCAAAGAAAAGCTGCACATGAAGCTCTGCAGTGGGTCCTGCCACGCGGAGCAAATCCTCCAGACGCTGAACTCCTACAGGCAGAGCGGCATCTTCACAGACGTGGTGCTGTTAATTGATGGACAAGAATTCCCCTGTCACCGTGCCACTTTGTCAGCCAACAGCACGTATTTCCGGGCCATGTTTGGTGGCAACCTCAAGGAGGGCCACCAGGATACCATTAATATCCAGAAGATATCTGCTTCCACTATGTCTCTCCTTCTTGACTATATGTATGGGGGGAACATCATCATTCAGGAGGACAATGTTGAAGGCATCTTGGAACTGTCTGACTTGCTGCAGATCTCCAAGCTCAGAGATGCTTGTGTCACCTTCCTTGAAGGCCAACTTCACCCGTGCAATTGTTTAGGCATCATGAAGTTTGCTGATTCGTTCTCCATTGCGTCTCTGACAGAAAAGAGCAAGAGGTTCATGCTGGAGTGTTTTGTGGAGGTGTCGTGTCATGAAGAGTTCCTGGAAATGGGTGTGAAGGAGCTGGTTGAGTATCTGTCCGATGAGCAGCTGGTGGTCCCCAAGGAGGAAGTGGTCTTTGAAGCAGTCATGCGCTGGGTACGACATGACGTACCTGCCAGGAAGGGAGCCTTGAAGGACCTCCTTGAGCATGTACGTCTGCCCCTGCTCGACCCCACCTACTTTCTGGAGAAGGTGGAAATGGATGGACTCATCCAGGACTCAAAGGAGTGCATTCCTCTACTGCATGAGGCCCGCAAGTACTACATCCTTGGGAACGAGGTCAGCTCTTTGCGATCAAGGCCCAGAAGGTAAAACACAGCATCTTCTTCCCTAGACCAGCATGGCCTAAGTTGATGCATCTTAAAGTTTGAGGGGAGTTCTTTGGTTGTATTTTCTTTTTTTTTTCCTTTTTTTTTTTCCTCTCCTCCGATTGCTTCTCTTTTGGCCTCCTCGTTTCCAAAATGAAGACATTGGAGATATTTGCTTGGCTTAGAAGATTCCTGTGAAACTTATACTAACGCATGTGACACTTTTTTTTGTTGTTGCCAAGAAGTGCCGTAGTTGCACTGCTTTGGGTGTGCAATGATGCTCTCCAGATGTGTGTCCAGACTACCGTCAGGAAGGGATGTTTGTAGCTTTTTATTTCTATCTGCTTTCACCAATGGGTAGAGCACTGGGTTGAGACCTGTTTTCCATTCCCAGCTCTGCTGCTGGTCTGCTCTCATTTCACCTCTTTTGGTCTCTCTCCCACTTTCTCTGGGCTGTCTGTTAGCAGGAAGGCTTGGACCATTCTCAGCCCTCCTGGCCATCAGTGTGGTGCCTAGCTCAAAGGCATTGCTGCAGGGTCAGGAATTAATGTCCAGGGATAAAAAGCAGTTACTGTCCAGGTGGCTACTTAAGCATCCCCAATTTTTTTTTCTTTTTTTCTTTCCATTGATTTATTGATGAACAGCAAGAAGATAAAGAGGTGCTGGCCCAGGCAACTGCCAGCGTAAAGTGGAGGAGGCAAAGAAAAAGTGATTTTTAGGGTTGGGTGTGTGGAGAAATCTGCACCTTTTTGTGACTGTGAAGTCTGGATATGTCCAGCCACATTTTAAGTCCTTGCTGTTTCTTCGTGGTGCCACAGGTCCCTTAGGGTGTGCTTGGTAAGAGCGCCGATGGACACCTCTGCTCTGGGGTGGGTTGCCATATCAAACTGAGTTGGTTTGCAAGGCTCCCTATCCTTTTCCAGAGGACGCCCATGACCATGGGGCTGCAGGACCAGGTTCTTGTGCTTTCCTGCTCTTCAGCCCAAGGACTACAGGGTTTTTTGCCACCCAGTGGAGCGTCCTGGGCAGAAGGCTGGAGGTTGCCCCAGTGCATCTCAGAATTCCCAACCTGGCATTTAGGGCATGTTTTTGTCAGGTGGAAGAGATGGCTTGACACATCTTCTCTGTGCTGAATACCACAACGGGCTATTACACACAGAACTGCTCAATGACAGGGTCTGTGGTGACCTCCTGAAGGATGCAAACACCTAAAATTCACTGGGGATAAATCCCAACCCCCCCAGCAACCACATTTTACCTCCCTCCTTCCCAGCTTTGGTCTTAAGTGAATTGTCTCAGCCTGCACAGACCATGGCAGAGCTGGGGATTTGACCAAGTCTTTCAAATCCTCTTTCACCCTCCTCCTTCCTTTCCCCTCCTCTCCTGCAGAGCCGTTCCTCTCTTGCCATCTCCTAGTTGGCAGGATTTTCCTTCCCCTGCTGTCTGTCTCGTCTGTTCACTACTACTAGGGCTGGAGAGAGAGTGATTTCCTGGAAACACTTCTCTCTCCAGGCAGAGAGCTTGCTGCAGGCAGGCTGCCAGGAACGGCTTTCCATCCTCAAGGCTGTGCCTTGAGGATTATTGGGTTTGATTGTGCTGGAAGAGGGGGAGGGTGAGTGGCAGGAGGTAATCTCACGAGGGACTTTTAAAGGTCATTCCTGTTTTCTATTGGACCCTTCCCACCCAAGCTGGGAGGTGCCTTTGATTTGATCGTGCAGACAAAAGGGAATTTGCAAGGGTGAAATGATTTACCCAGAAAATCAGTAGCTGATGCAGGAGAGGACCTTGCCCTATCCACGGGACTGTGCTGCCAGTGTCCTAGATAGGATGGGAGGGATGATGGAAAGGAGTAGCCTGGCCTGGGGACTTACCTGTACCTTTCATGATCTAGATTCATGGAGCTGGCAGAAGTCATCATTGTCATTGGGGGCTGTGATAAGAAAGGCCTTCTGAAGCTGCCCTTCACGGACCTCTACCACCCAAAGAGCAGGCAGTGGACAGCCCTCTCCAGCGTGCCTGGCTACACCAAGTCAGAGTTTGCTGCCTGCACACTGAAGAACGATGTGTACATCTCAGGTGAGATACCCTGATACCAGATAGTCCTTTCCTGGTTGCAAAGAACAGCACAACCTCTGCCTGGACAGGCGTTCCTTAGGTCTGTTCAATAGGACTCATTCACCTGCATCCCAGCTTTGGAGCAAAGTCACTTCTTGGTGAAGTTTATCCTTAGGTGGTTTGGATTTTGCTGTCCCAAGGAACATTTCCATCTTTGAGAGGGAGGATGGCAGTATTAAAAAAACCTTTCCCTCTTGCTGGGTATCTGTCAAAACTATTCAGTTGTGGAATGAACTGGTTGTGGTGTGTGCTGTCAGACAGGGTTTCCTAAAACATCAGTGTCTCTTGCCTGTCATAGAATCACAGAATGGTTCAGGTTGG
>NW_009633891.1:0-317 GCF_000690535.1 Cariama cristata
TGCATGGGGCTGTTGTGACTGAAGTGCAGCACTCGGTACCTAGCCTTGCTGAATGTCATACAGTTGGCCTCACCCATCAATCCCACCTGTCCAGATCCCTCTGTAGAGCCTTCCTACCCTCAAGCAGATCAACACTTCCACCTAACTTGATGTCTTCTGCAAACTTACTGATGGTGCATTCAATCCCCTTGTCGAGATCATCAATGAAGATATTAAACAGAACTGGCACCAAAACTGAGCCCTGGGGAGCACCACTGGTGACCAGCCACCAACTGGATTTAACTCCATTCACCACCACTCTTTGGGCCTGGCCATCC
>NW_009633891.1:517-784 GCF_000690535.1 Cariama cristata
CATAAACCCATGGGGACTGGGCCTGATCACCTGGTTGTCCTGTACGTGCCATATTTTAGCAGTCAGGATGATCTAATCCATAACCTTCCCCAGCACCGAGGTCAGGCTGACAGGCCTGTAGTTCTCCAGATTCTCCTTCTAGCCCTTCTTGTAGATGGGCATCACATTTCCTGACCTCCAGTCAACTGGCACCTCCCTGGTTAGCCAGGACTGCTGATAAATGATCAAAAGTGGCTTGGTGACCACTTCTGCCAGTTCCCTCAGCAC
>NW_009633892.1:2500-10140 GCF_000690535.1 Cariama cristata
TGTTTCTTTGCCTTTTTCCAGTGATCAAACTAAGTTTTTGGATCATCATGTAGCACACTGGATTTTAAACCACAAGAGATCCTGAGCACACACAACTACAAATCAAGTCAACAGAAATTGTGTGTGGTCAGCACTTACCATTCTACACAAGTATTATTACATTGGCTAAAGCTCTTCTTTGTAGTATAAACCGTACATACTTAATACCACCAGAACCTCTTCTCTCTCTGAAAAGGCCCTGGGAGGTTACACCCAAAGTAGCTTTTTATTTGTAATTCAAAGAGCCTCAAAAGGCTTTTCTAGGGAGTTAGACCAACAAAGTCAGCTTTAAAAATAAAGAAGCCAACTGTACAAAACACAGCTATTGCGTTGTTTTCTGTAACATACACATGATACATTTTTTAAACTTCTACATTTTTTTAGGAGCTTTAGAGTTTATGAATTTGCTGTAGTATAATCTAACAGTTTTTACTCTAGGGGAACTAAAACTGGGGCCCAATCCCACACCTATGCAAGTCTGCTTGGTAGTTGGCAGTGATTTTGAATTGGAACTGAAACAGAGATGGATCTTCCAGCTAGAAGTCATGTTATCATTCCCCAAAAACATATAATTGAAACCTAATAGACTTCTTTTGAGTGAAGTGTGCCGGATACATATCATGAAGGTCTACAGTTTTTTAAAAATACAGGAAATTATATAAAAAATGAAGGTCAAAAGTAAAAAAAAAAAAAAAGATTATTATAGTAAAGAAATATATAATGAAGGGTAATAGATTTGAAGAAAGCAAGGCAAATATGCCAGAATGAATAACAAAATTACTATCTTGGTTAGATGATATTTTGAACTAATGAAATAAATAATATCACTATAATCAGTTTCAGTGACCAGTGGTTACATTAGACAGATAAAACAGGATCATCCAGTGAAGCAACTGAGGTGGAAGAATTATTAATGCTCTCAACCTTAATCTAGGTCTCTAGATTAAACCACATCACTGTCAGTCAACTATATCCCCATTTGAGTTCTAATTTATGCATTATGGGGAAAAAACAACAGCCTATTTGCAGCAAATGTTGTTTGCAGAATTGAATGCAAGACTCCAAACCACTAGAGGACAGAAGCAAAAAGTTATGTTTATATGATATTATAAAGGTTGAGTTTGATTCTTTTTACTATTTCTAAAGCCGTTTTTATTCATAATGTTGTTACATTTAAGAGTTTTGATACCTTTCTGAAAGTCATCAGAAAACTTTAAAATTAGATATGATTATCTTGAAGTCTGGATTAATTTATGGCTATTCCCTTCCTAACTAAGTATCTCCAAACCAGGACTACATTTTTAAAGTCCTGCAATATATGTTCACCTGTAGTTGATAATTTGCAGCTTATACTTTTTATACTTTGAATTTCATCTAATGAGATAAGGAATTTTTATAATTTGGGATTATATAATATTCTGGAGCAACAAGTGCGTCATCTGCTCCCATGAATCAGGAATATTGTGCCAGTATTTATCCATTTGCAGCTGTCTTCAAGATAAGACACTTTGCCCTTTGATTTAATCTTTCTTTCTGATTCTTATGCACTGCTTCCATGCAGTCCAGTCTTCAACCTTTTGGTTTGGAAGGCAACTGTATTCTTTGATGATAATGTAAATTCTGAGTTTTCTTGATGGATTTGCTCCAAAGTTTTAGTAACATATGCAAGATCATGGTCTGGGCCCAATGCCTGTTTCAGGAGGTCAGTGTGGTGTGCAGTTACATATAATTTTGGACCAGAAACTGAGCAGAGAACGTGATACAGCAGCCAAAAGTCAGGGATAGTTCATTTTTCAGAAGTTTTATCAATGACATCTTCTTTGTTTATGTGCTGACATGGCATAACATGCTTTTGAGAGGGAGAATGAATCCTTACATGACTTTTGCTATTGGTAAATTATTCTCAGAGAGAGGGAATAATGACTCTTTCCCCACTCTACCTCTTGCAGTGGATACAGCAACATGCATCAGCTACTGATTTGAGGACTAAATATGCTCAAATCTTTGACGGATGGATATCTGTATTTCTTGGGCCAATTCTTCACTATGCTTTAACCTCAGGGTAGTAAATATGCATTAGCCACCACGTTGAGAAAATCCAGTGGGCACAAGGCATTTTGGGACAGATCTAACCAAAAAAGTTAGTGCACAAAGAATGTGAATTTATAGGGCGCTCTTGGTCTACACTAAATCTGCACATGGAAAAGCTTTTTGTACTGAGAGTACTTTGAGCCTTTCAGTTGTCACATCATATATACCATGAGCCTCTGCACAGCTAGCTTGATGAAGACAGTGAGTTGCAGACCTGTACCCTACCTTATTGTATGCTCCTAAAGAAAGTCCATAGTTTCCCAGAGCAGGCTTACCTTAAAGTAAGCTGTGGGCTTTTACCACTTCATGTTCAGAAGTGACCTAAAGATAAGGAAGGGCATGCAATTTAGCAGCAAAGGTCTTACCAAGACTCCAGGTCTTTTCAGAACTCCGACTTTAACCCAGTAACAGCCGTCACAGTTACACAGTTTGTACTTAAGTTTTGCTGCTCCAGACCTTTGAACTACATGTTGGTTACAAAATTTGCCGTTTTGAACAGGGCATAAAGACAGGTTTGAAATAGCAGTGGTGAACAGCAACGTCTACCAGTTTTCATTGCTATTTTGGGCATCTATCTGGAAGGGTATCTGCTCGCGTACCTTAAGGCATTGCAAAAACCATGATGAGTGTCACATGAAGTTCCAGTGCATATACATTTTGTACTGTACATTAGACAAAACTTGAAAAACTTTGGGGGAACATTCAGAGCCTTTGTAACCCCCAAAATTTTCCAATATATGTGTTCTCAGTCTGTCCAAAGTAGGTAATGAACTGTTTCGGTTTCCTTTGATTGTAAAATATTTTCTTTTAAAGCATCAGTCACCAGACGACTAATGCTTTAGTCTAGCAATTAGAGTTTAAATCCCACTAATTTTAGGTTTTCCTAACCTCAGCCTGCCCTAATTCAGCAAAAGGAGACTGGCCCGTGTTGAAACATTAGCAGCATCCAGGGAAACCAGAGAATAACTTTAAATATTTTGTGCAAATATTCCTTAATCTATACTCTGGCCCTAACAACTAGATTCTTAATTCTAAGATGATTTGAACATGAACATCAAGCTCTCAAAAGAGCTATGTTGAAACAAATCTGACTTTCTTGGGCACAGAGTGCCTTGACTTCAGAACTGGCTCTGGTTAACACAAACATTAGCTTAGCATACCATTTGCTTGCTCTGTTCTCAAAGAAAGAGTGATATACAGACAACCTTCAGATTGCATCTTAAATTTTCTGGACTGTGTACAACACTTAGTTGTGTTGCATGTTGTAAGTCTCAGAGAAACCTCAAGGGGGAAAACTGAAGCATTCACTCTTCTCAGGCAATCCAGGAGTTAGTCTACGCACTGCAATTCCACCGATATTTTTATTCTGAAATCATTCTTGATTGAACTAGTGTCATTTCTCTGTGAAAATCCAGAAGAGAAAAATCTAATGATTACAAAATTAACACCATTAATTCTGAACCTGCAGTTGAATTTTCTACTTGTTTACTGAATATGGAACAATTCTGTGCTGAGAGCGACTGCAATAATAAAGATGCAATTCATAAAGAGAAAGAACCATAGGACATAAAGTCACATAATTTTTGAGTTTCCTTATCCTGTGGATTCCTCAGTCACAGTGAGCCCTCCAGCCTATACTCCCCTCTTACCCCTCCTCTGCCTTGCCAGCCTGGCTGCTGTCTACCTATCACTAGAAACTGAAGGCCTCAAAACACTCTCAAGCCTGACTGCTAAAAACCATGCTTTTCTCTGATGTGTCGTTTACATTGTTCATTTAGTGGGATTTAAATGGAACCTTGCTCTTACAGCTTGAAGGAAAATAGAAGTACAGGAACAGTCTATTGTTTTGGCATTTGGCTGCATGTTGCATAGTGATGTATACATTGATAAGAAAAAATGTGTACTATCAGAAACAACTCTGAGGTTTTTCTATTAAAAACACTCATTGCTACGTGACACTGTATAAACAGGACAGAGTAAGGGGCAGTAAAAGCCGTTCAGGTCAGGGAAGGAAAAACACATTTAACGTTCATGCCATCCAGCACAGGGCTTTAGTATATAAACACTTATAATCATACACAGAGAAGAGATCCTTACATTTCAGGCAAGAAGCAACTGTCAGTGCATTCAAATTTATAGCACTAACAATCAGGTTGAACAGCAACCGTCACAGATTTCTTCCTTGGATGATTCTGACTTTGTGTAATTATGCTGTGCTTACAATGCATCCTGTGAATTAAGTGATTCAGAATGCCAACTGCAGAAACTTTCAGATGTGATCAGTAATCCTCAAGGGCTACAGCGAGTGACGTGACTTCAGCTAGGATCACTTCCATATCATTGGTCTGTAAATTCCGCATGCTTTGCAAGATGCAGATGTGATTTGATGCTCCCAGAGGCAAGCAGGGAAGTTTGTGCCACTGCCTAGCAAAGCTGAGAGCTGAGCTTGTCTCCTTTCCCTCTGTTCCTTCGTTTTCTAGGGCTGCTCTGAAGCAGGTTAGAGGACCCCTGCGTGGCAGGTAAGCAAGTGGGGAAGAAGCTCAAGCCCCTAAACAAGCTACACTGGCACCAAACTGACAGAGAATTTCAGCAAATCTTCAGCACCTTTGGTTTTAACAGGAGCTGGATTAGGTTTTAATTCAGATTATATTGCAAATACCTTCCTGTAGGATAACTAGCTAATTGCAGGGATAGATGAAAACCACAGGACCTCTGGGGTAATTAAAACTCTCAAGAAAGCAGTACTTACTCTTAGGGAAATTATCTTGTTGTTGACACTGAGTGTAAACCACCGGTCCTCCTATTCTTCCTTCAACAGGGCACTAAATAGGTTGGCAAACGTGAAAAGAGCCAAACACTTTAATACCATTACAGAAAGTTCTGGTAAGCATCCCACTGTTCAGGGTCCAAAGTGTCACTTTTGTTACTGAATTGTTGCTCTGTACTGGCCTTTTAGACTACAGCTACAGTTGTGGTGATACAACACGTTTTCCAGTAATTTGTTTTACCTCAAGCAAGTTGCAGATTATCAATATAAAGTCAGTGTGATTTAATTTAAAGTATCATTTTGAGATAGCCTTTGCACTAGTTGAGCGCTGTGAACCACTGATTGATGTTTTAACTATGTTCGTTTTAGTGGTGTTCTACTGAATTAAGAAAGATTCAAATTAAATCAGAACAAGCCATTGTAGAACTGAGAGAAATAATACTGGACCCATATAAGGATTTGTGCCAAGTCAATTAATCCATCATAGAAAAAAAACTAAGAATATTTTACTTGTCAAGCAGATTGAGAAAATGTATTTTTGATACATTTTATAGAAAAGCTTTTGAGGATTACTTTCTGGTAATGTATCAGTGGATTATTTCTAAATGCTGAAAGTATCAGAGCTACCTTTTATGAGAAGTGGGCCAAAATTGAAAGAACAGATCTGAACTCTCAAATTTGTGGGTTGGAATGTAATTCTCACACCTATTTATCCAGCCTTGCCAGACTTATTACCACTACTTGAGCCCTAGGAGTGAACCTACTTTTACAGCTTTGTTTCCTGATCAGATGCAAAATTGCAATACGTGTATTTTATGGTTTGGGACTAGGCAGAGTGAAAACCTTATACAGCACCATTACACTCAAGACCAAGTATTCTCATCAAGATGACCTAATATCCCAGGTCTTCTATTTGGAACTTTATTTTGTTGAAGACGCTTGTGGGATTTTAACATGATGTAAGTGAAGCACAGCTTAATGCAGAGCCAGCACCAGAATCTTCAAACTCTGTCTCTGCCTGTTCCTCCCAGTAGCTGTAACTAGTCCGGAAAACCAGTTGATCTAGTGCCAATTGCTCAGGCAAACAAGTGGTGTTAGCAGTATTTGGTTTCTGAGCGCTTTTTTTTTTTAAGCAAGCTATTCATCCCACACACCTTCTAGAAGTTAATTTTTAAGCCCACCAATTTTTTTTTTTGTCCCAAACTATAGGCACACAAGCAAAAGTAATCCTTACACTCTTAAAAACATGGAAATTATGGCATGTAGGACTTTAAACTGAGCCTGCTTGAAAGACATTTGGGAAAAGAGAATACACATTCACTATGAATAAAAGCGAGTTGTTAACCAACACAAACAAATGTAACCTAATCTATTTTTCTTTTCAAGAACACCGGTATCCTATTGAACACCTTTACCTCCTATTATACAATTTTGCTGTAGCAATAAAATCAACTGTCTGCAACAGTTTTAGTTTGTTGTATGGTTAATACCAATAATGTACTCAAAATTGATGTTTAACAGAGTGAACTGATTTGTTAGAGTGTTAACAGCCACAGACTTTAACTAATAAACAGATCATTAACTGCTGGTAATAAACAACTTGCCAGGATCATTTATTATTTAAAGAACATTGTTTTAAGAAAAGATGGCCCCGCTTAGGTCTATGTATGACACCTTTCTGGCTGTCATTCAAAGTGAGAGGCACAGATGAAGCTACACAAAAACTATTCTGCACACATTAGATCAAAATTCATTTAAAAATACTGGTTTTCATCAGAAAGTAGTCACAAGAAAAATATTAACTCCTTCCATGGCTCAATAATATAGTCATCTTTTTTACAAAGCTCCTGTTTTTAAGACTGCCTCTACCTGTAATGTGAGGAATCTAATTTTCAGTTCTGATTGATTAAATACTGTAACTTCTTCATCCTTCTTACCATATGGGATGCCTCTACAGCAGGTATTTCATTCTGTTCATAATGGAGGAGAAAGGATGTTGAAGAGAAAAGCCATGCAAATATTTTTATAGGAGAGAGAGGAAGAAAAGGAGCTTGAAATAGTTCCTTCTCAAAAAAAAAAAAAAAGATTTCTCCTTTGAGAAAGTAAGGTGCAGGAAGAAGCTAAAAAGTTGCAAATACATTATTTAATTACTCTAGATGATGACTGGAGATTTGGAAGGAACAGAAGAAAGTCCTTGTCTATCGATAGTCTCTAAGCCCTTTCATGTGTCATCAACCAAAGACACGTAAGATAGTTGCATATTGGACCATTCTAATTTTGTCAATATTTGAAGTTCAACAGGATGGTGCCACTCTAGTTTCCTTTCAGTCTTCACTCATGAAAGAGGTGATGTGGCACAATACCAGTCTGACTGAAAAGCAGAGATACCTTCTAAGACTTATTGTTACAGTAAATTTAAGCTACCAAAGCAACCAGATGAAGATGCCCTAACCTTTTCCCTGCATTACTTCAACAACTTTATTACTCAATCCCATAAATATACAACCATGTGTTCTGAATAAGTGACAGATAAGACCGACTCAATGACAGTTTGCCAATATCCGTATTTTAGATTAAGAATCATATAATATTAATTTATTTTCTAGTATCTTCTCAGAGGCATCAGTAAATACTATGAGATTATTTTACCAGGTGCTGTGCAAATAAACTGCACAAATACCCCAAAGAAGTTACAGGCTAACTGCAAACACAATCTCAAGGCTGGAGTGTCAACCCTTAACAA